>NW_026895820.1:0-182905 GCF_033153095.1 Gastrolobium bilobum | reverse complement strand
ACCTGTAACTTTTAATGAACAGTAACACCATAGCTGGTAAACACCACTCGCTGGCTCATGAATGGCGTTTGTATATATGAATATGACAACTAATCGGAGGATGTTTGTTTTGCACAGGAATCACTTTTCCGGTAGTATGCTATATATATATATATATATATATATATATATATATATATATATATATATATATATATATATGTCCGTTTTGTTAAATTTTGCGGTAAAAAAAAAAAACATTCTGCAATAAGTAGAATTAGTTTTTAAAGACGTAATTTAAAAAAAAATTATCTAATAGAATTAATTGAATTTGGAATATACTAAATTTTTAAAAATATAGTTATATTTACACTTTAAAAGTGATTCTATTTTATTATCAAAAAAATAATTCTTTTAAATTATTTTTTTAAATACTAATTTTTTTAAAATTAATTCTTTCAGCAGAGTTTTATTTTTTTCAAAATTATTTCTACTAAAATATAATCCAAACCACTCGCTAACGTTTGAGTTTCCTTTTCCAGCAGCTTTAAAGCATGAAAAAAACTAGAAAAAAGTGTTTTGGTTATCTAGTAGTCAATATTGTTGGATGCAGATTAGAGAGAATAGCAATAGTAATTAAAATTTACCAACTAAAGTTTCAGTTAATCTTTTTTAATTTTGAAAATGAATTTTTAAATTGTTTCTCTTTTCAACATAAAAAAATTACACAGAGAATTAATTCATGCGGAGGATATGCATATGAATAAGTGAAGGGTTATATTTACAAATTTTTTGTTTACAAATTACACTATATATGTTCTCCTGAGAGAACACTAGGTTACATTATGTTCTCCAGGAGTACATAGTATAATTTGCAAAAATTTGTAAACGGATCATTCTCTATGAATAAAATCAATTTTATAAATCATGTATAAAAAAAAAAAATTATGAAACAAAAAATAATGTAAACGTGATGTAAAAAAATAAAAAAGTTGCAAGATTCGTTTATTTTTTAACCCAAATTATTGCTAATTCAGTTTTTTTATGTTAATATCTATTTATGTGTCATTTTATTATTAAAAATGTTTTACGTTGTAAATAGTTGTTATTATATATAGTTAAATTCATAAAAAAATAATTTTCCATTAATCCCTCTATATTATTAAGGATTTCTAACTGCATATACCATTCCATCACATTAATATTTCAATAGTTTTGTAAAAGTGAGTTACTTTTGCAAAAGAAAGTCACAAACAGAAATTTCAATTTGGGATGCGAGGACTAATTTTTTTTGAAAAATTAACATTAAATTATATAAAAATATTAAATTAAAAAGAAGTAAAAGGAACTTTTGAGATTTGGAGGAGCACGACGCTTCTAGCTCCTGCCTCGTCAAAAAAAATTTATAATGTATTAACTATATATAAATGTAAATTTTAAAAAAATAAGAAAGCAAAAATACCATGTATCTTTATATACTCTTATATAAGTCTATGTATATATAAAAGTGACACGCAATTTAATAAGAGAATTCGAGTTTGAATCTACAAATAAAGAAAATAACATTGTTTATCAAAAATAATAATAATAATAATAATAATAATAATAATAATAATAATAATAATAATAACATTGGAGGAGTCGCCCCAATATAGATCCAACAATATTTGAGCTAGATTAAACCGACTTAAATACCAAATTATATCTTCTGTTATAGTATTTTTCACCCTCACCATTTAAATAATTTTTAATTGAAAAATCATTACTTCATTTTATCAACCTATATATTAGTACTCATGATAGCATTACGATAAAATGACAAGTTGATTAAATTAAAGTTATTAAACACACAAATATTAATAATTAACTAATGAAATTTTTTATAGCTGGAAGGGGAAAATAACAAATATTAGAGTCAGTACAAAAATTTTGAATTTTTTTATAATTTAAAAATAAAAATAACATAAACCATGTATATATATTTTATTTTTAAAATACTAAATTGATTTCATTTCTTATTATTTAGATGATTAGATTGATATCATTCTCTATCTTTCATCATTAAATTAGAATTACGTACGTCTTTTTTTCCAAAAACCAAATTAACGTTAACACAATCTTTCCGGCACCTATCACTCTGAAAGTTAAAATTTACATTGGCATCTGAATCTAGAAAGGGGTAGATCTAAGAACAAGAAGAGAAAACCAAATTGTTTTGTCTGTGTCAGCTATTTATGTACATTTCTGCGCTAAATACTGACTCAACGTTCAATACCGAAGGTATTAAAGAAAAAGAAAAAAAAGGGACCTAACCAACCATTTGATTTCCTCATCCCAGAGCCGTCGTAAAATGGATCTCAAATTCTGAAGACAAGAGAAAACTTGGAGTTGCGAGCAACTAGTGTCGTTTGGTTTGGCATTGTTGGGAAAGTACACCAGTGGCTTTGGCCAATGTATCCACCGTCACTTGGCACGACACGTCGTATTTCTTCGTCCCACCGTGCAACTTCCCCTTTTTCGTTCGTTCTCGGACGTGAATGGTTAAAAAGAATGTGACATTCTATACAAAAAAAAAATGTGACAAGCACTTTTTTTTTTGTTGTCGTTTCTCATGCCCTCGTTGACCCCCTTAGGCAACTAGGCTTTTGAGCCTTTCAATGCTAAATTAAGCACACTTGAATTATGATGGGCTTGAAAGAAAATTGGATAGGGACCCGAAGCAATTTCTTGTTGCCAAACATGCCCTCCTTTATACAAAATGCCCACTCTTGAATTTGGATTGTGGACCTGTAAAGTAATGTTGTATTCTATTGGGTCAGGTTATTTGTGGAGAAAAAAGTGTTGGATGGATAATCTAGGGTCCTTAGGCCTATTTAACATGAGGAAAAAGCCACCTATAGGAGCCACCAATAAAGATAACAATTGTTATGTAGGCAATGATTCGCACGTAATACCAATAGCATTTCCTCTTTTTGTCCCTCTCGCGAGTGTTTCGGTGCTGCTCGGCGATGCGGGCATTTTCCAGTGGCGGAGTGCGGTAGACTTGGTCCCTGGGGACCTGGACAACGTAGCTGCCATAATGCCATTGCCGAAGTTTGCTAGCTGGAGTTGATGGGAACCGGTGGCGACTGTGGCGGCGGGCCCACCATGGGAGTATGGCAGGGGAGCGATGGGGTGAAGAGAGAGAAGAAGGGATGGTGGAGGAATGTGGGGATGTTAGCAATGAGGAAGAGAGGGGCGCAGTTTGCATGAGAGAGGTGAAAGTGGCGTTCCTGCATGCATGCACTATGCACTTTGCACGGGATAGGGGAGGATGAGAGATTGAGAAAGAGTGTGTGCGTGGTGAATGTTTGGTTTAAAATAAATGATAGATTGGAGAGATATCCCAATACTAGATTAGATTTGAAGCTGCTTTTACGGTTCAATATATTGTATTCACTTAACTAGCGGTCCCAAGAGAATTAGAGATGTCTCGATTTTCCTTAACTCGCCAAAATAAGAGGAAGTGCTGCAATATGATCACTTGCTTGAAAAGAAAAGATAGACACATCTTTGATTATTATGTCATAATTTATCCGAATTTGTTTCGAATTATTTCTTTCTTTCTGTTTTGGGTTAATTCGTCAGATCAAATATATGATCTCAGCCCACCCAGAAAGGATATAATATCAATATACAATGTGAGAGAAAGTGATCTCATCTAAATAAAGAGAACCTAAAACATTACAAATCACAATAGCTGAATTCCTACCGCAAGGAGCTAGCACATCAACTCTTTTATATATCAGTCTCTCATCTACAACTATCTGTATTGTTTATAAAGGGACCCTCTCTATCTCATTTTATTACAATTTTGTTTTTCCTAAAATATTATTTTTACTTAATTGAATGTAAATGTAAAAAAAATAAAAGAAATAAAATTGTACTCGTTACATTACAATTGAACCTGCTGGGAGCTGGTTTTGACCCACCTCACCTTAAATCTTTATCTTAAGTTAATTTTGTGTCTTGTTCCATATGCTTTATTATTTTTAAAATGTATTTATATACTTTTATGAATTAAATTGTGTTTGCATACTTATTTATATTTTAGATAGAGATTTCTTATTCATGACTTTTGATAATATAAAACGATAATTAAATTTAAAGATCGTGAGTCGTGATTGAGATCACAATAAAAAAAAAATGTATCCCTATATATAATATTGACATGGAATACCTATTCTTTTTGGTACAATAGCGCGCGGTAGGCCCAGCCAAAATAAAAAACTAACCAGCTAACTGTATAAATAGAACATTTATTTCTACAATTATAAGAAATAATGTTCCATTACATTACCAAAAATAGGAATGTCTCATTCTTATTTTCATTTAATTTCATTCCAACTTCCCCAGAGACTTCAGGTGGTTCTTAACGAGCTATTCGCGTTGCTATAGTCATCACCGTTGCTGGAGATCCTTCCCGGCCAAATCCATGATGTTATAAGGCTTCCGGAAAAAGAATTTCCTGCGAAAATGATAGTTTTCACGGTAAGATATCCGCAAATTTTGCACTAAGCTCGTTTTATATGATGGATGAGTGTATTATTTTAAAAATCACCTTTTTTCTTTTGACCATTTAAGTTTCCGTATGCATTAAACTTTCGAAGTCAGTTTTTTTTTAAAACTTTTGTCATGATAAATTGGCTTTTCGAACAAGGATTTAGGTTTTTTAAGGGGAGGCTAAGGATGGATGACGAGTCCAATTTTTTGGCCCGAAATATAGTTTGAGGTTTCAAATGGTTGCGTCCTCTTTTAGGTATTTGGGCCTATTCACCTTCAGCTTTGACCAAAAAAACAAAACCGAAAAACTTCATGATCAATTACTTTGTACACAAGTCGATCGAAGCCCGTAAAAATAAAGAACAAAAACAAGCTACTTCACCAAATACTTTTGGCACAAATGTTAAGGAATTTGGGCTCCTTAATCAAAGATTTTGAATTTGATCCCTAGAAATAAAAAAAAAAAATTGAAAGAGTTATTCCCTTTAATAGGGTCTGACAAATGTTCCAACTAGATATAATCAGAAGGATGAATAGGGAAACTAAAAAAAAAAAAAACTTCTAAATTGAACTAAAATAAACGATAATAAATGAAAACAAACTATTGAATTGTTTGTATTTGTTTTAGGCTAAATTTTTTTTTTATGTTTTAGGCCTAATTTTATTTTAGTAGATATGCCAAGAGATTTAATATTCACTTCTATATTTAAAATCACACAAAAGATATATTTTTATAAATAATAAATATTTTTTCAAATTTTATCTTATATTCAGTCTAAAGAGTAACAAAAGATTATCATTTCTTTAACCAAAAAAAAAAAATTATCATTTCATGTTTTTTTTTTTAAGCTCATGCTTGTTTAATTATGACAGAAATTCAGTTTAAAAAACTTCCAAATAAGAAATCTTTGGGTTTTTGACCCTTTTGCCCCTAATTAAATAATTAATAACCAATTTGCCCCTCCCCCAGAACTATCCACCATCCTGCCCCCATTTAGTCGATTATGTTGCACTTTTAATCGACTAAATAGGCTAAACTCAGAAATTATGAAACGCGAATTTTAGTCGACTAAAAACTCATCTTAATCGACTAAATTGTTTGCACTTTTAGTCGACTATTTAGTCGACTAAAGATCGCGAAAAACCCTATATCCAGACCTCTCTTGGTCTCATTTTCATTATATTCGAATGTAAAACTCCTCCCTTGGTCTCTTTCTCTTGTTTGTCAGCTGTGAACCTTCCAATCACCCTTCCATTTCATCACACCACCTCTAAGGCATAGTAATTGTGAAATCATTGTCATTTTCCTTTATTTCTCAATTTTTTCCCCCAAATCCGAACCCAAAACCCTAAAATCCGATTCCTACCCCCAAAATTCGTGTGAAAGATGAGCTCAAGTCCAAACATGTATGTTACCATGATTTACTATGATGGAAAGCATTATGAAGACCCCAACAGTGTTCAATTTGAAGGAAAAACGAAAATGTTGAAAATCAAACGGCGCACTACGTACAATGAGTTGAAAGGGAGGATTAACCAAAAATTGGGGCTACACGGGAGCCATGGCGTTCAACGGATGATCGCCAGGGTAGAGTCTACAGTTGGTAAGGATGCTATATTCTACATTGTAATGATATATGTGACGATGAAGATGTGGATTGTGTCATAGATGCAATTGTGGACCGAAAATTTCAAAACTTTATTGAGATATATGTTGAAATAGACTGTGGTCAATCTTCATCTGCACTTGTGCATGGAAGAAGTCAAAGTCAAGAAGACAGAGTGGTCGGTTTATCTGCACCTGCACCTGTCTTAAGTCAGATACCATTGAGGGAAATAGACGAGGATGAGGATGGGCATGACGAGGATATGGACAGTGAAGACGATGGTGAACCCGAGAGTGTTATTCCGCTGGGTGACACCTCAGATACGGACGTAGAGGGGAATTTTGACGCTGATATTAGTTCAGGAAACTTGAGTTCCCAGGTTATGCCACCGCTTCGTGTTGACCCTGTTAGCAGTGGTAAGATTGTAATATAAAGTTTTAATTTTGCATATATATATATTTGTGTTTTCTTTCGTACTGACGGATAAGTTTAAATTTGGACGTAGGGTCTGAGATTGAGCCATTTTGGAACGACAGCCCACACTATGAGGGTTGACTTGCTAAATCGTAAATGTCAATGTGGACGGTTCACAGCTAGACGATTTCCTTGCAGTCATGTGCTAGCGGTGTGCAAGGTTGAAAAATTGAACCACTATGACTATGTCGATCCTGTGTTCTCAATTACACAAATTGAGAAGGTCTATGCTGCACATTGGTTTCCAATGGGTAATGAGTTGTTGATCCCAGAAATAGATGGTCCAACATTAATCCCAAATGCATCTTTGGTTCGTGCACAAGGAAGACCGAAGTCTTCAAGGATACAGAATGAAATGGATTGGGTTGAGTCCCACCCCACAAGCAGTCAAACTAGATGCAGCACCTGCAAGCAAATTGGTCACAATAAACGTACATGTCCTATGAGGATTAATCTTAGCTGAAGCAATGTTGTGCATGTATTTAAGGTCTTTTGTAAGAGTTCATGTATTTTTTGTAAGACATTGTGATGTTATTTTGTGTTACTGTTTAAGTAATTATGTAATTTGACATTTCATTTCTAAGTCCATTATCTAACATTGGTCCATATTGATAGATTGAAACTCATAACTAATACTAGTATTACCAAAAAATGAAATCACCAAGTTTCGGGGAGCGTAAACAAACGGTTTGGGGTAAAAGTATCCGAATGGGAGGTCCACAGCAGCGGGGTCTTCCTCTTGTGGCCTTGACGAAGACGGATGGTCTTATCGTAGCTTTTGTCGTCTCTCATTTCCAGTGCTAGACGATCTTCTACGGCCAGCCATGGGAACAACTGTACCTACAATGCAAGTGGAAACAAAAATCAATGAACAATAACAATATCAAAAAATTTAAAATTCAATATAAAAAACAAAATCTAATCCTAAAATAAAACAGAAATCAGAAACCCAATCCCTAACCCTAAAACAGAAACAGAAACCATAACCCTAACCCTAACCCTAACCCTAACCCTACACCCTAAAACAAAACACAAAAACCCATTCCTAACCCTAAACACTACAACCCAACCAAAACAGCAACGTAAACCCTAACCCTAACCCTAACATAACCCTAACCCTACGCCTGAGGCACCACATCAACCCTAACCCTCACCCTCACAACACACTTAGCACCCTACCCCTAACCTAAATCCACAAAACCGCAAACATAAATCAAATGCATGAAGAAAACCAAAATAAAAACTAAACTTAAAACCAAATGCAAGTCAGAATACGTTACCTAAATGTCGATTTCGCAAGTGTGAACCAAGGAAGCTTCAATCGCACCTTCAAGGGTTGAGATTCGGACTTGGTTGGAGATAGGGGACGGAATGCAGCCTTTTAGTCGACTAGGGTTTGAAAATAACCCCCTTTGCGAAATGGGGGGTTTTTAAAAAACCTGATCTGCGACATTTAGTCGACTAAATAATGTGCTTAGTCGACTAAAAGTGCAAACAATTTAGTCGATTAAGATGAGTTTTTAGTCGACTAAAATTCGCGTTTCATAATTTCTGAGTTTAGCCCATTTAGTCGATTAAAAGTGCAACATAATCGACTAAATGGGGGCAGGATGGTGGATAGTTCTGGGGGAGGGGCAAATTAGTTATTAATTATTTAATTAGGGGCAAAAGGGTCAAAAACCCAGAAATCTTTAGACCCATTGTTGACTATTATGAATTTTATCATTTGAGTGTCAATTAACAATTCAAGAGGTGATAACTTTATCAGATAAGAAATCTTTAGACCCTTTGTACATATTTTAATTAGAAAATTTTGAAAAGCTTATAATCAAATATTTAAAAGAGGACCTTTGGCAAAAAATAATTTTAGTGTGAAAAAAAATGTATTTAAACATACCTATATCTTATAATTTATAAAAAATATAATTATATTACATTTATATAAGTTACATTTACATTCTGAAATATCAATCTTATTTATATTTATTGACTCTAATTTATAAGATATATGTGTCATTATATGCAAAATAGATCAATGATTAAGATTTGATTTAATTGCCCACAAAAAAAAGATTTGATTTAATTTTCTTAAATCGATATAACTTGATTATGTCCCATAAAAAATAATCTAAAATTTAATAATTATTTGTTTTTATTTGAATTTTTCTGTATTATTTAAAAATGTTGAAAATAGAAAAGTTAAAAGAAATTTAAAAAAAGAGAGAAATGAAAAACCAATAAAAAAATAAAATGAAGTAACTTAAAATAATTTAAAAAATGAAAATTAAAAATACTATTTAATAGTTCTAGTAGAACAATTTTTATTTTTTATATAAAATCTATATAAATTAAAAAATAACACATTATCTTACCAAAAGAAAGTAAGTCCTCCTTAATTAAACATTCTATTTTAATAAGTAAGGTTAAAATATTTGTGGTTTTTGTTGACACGAAGAGAAACTGAAAGGCGAAGAAAAGATCCCAATCCAAAAAGAACAGAAAAGACGACACCGGAAAAAGGCTCCTAACCGACCCGGTTAAATAGCAAAAACGATATGATATTTAAATTTATCTATTGAGATTTAGAATGTTTTATTTATTTTCCCGTAAATTAAAAATTAAAAAAGAAGAAGAAGAAGAAGAAGCAGCAAAGCTCGCCGAGTTAAAAAAAAAACAAAAACAAAAGATAATAGAGCAGCCTCGGAGACTCTAGGAAATTGAATTCATTCTGAAACGCCCCGTTTACAATTTCAAGAGCGAAAGAATTCTGATTGAACGGGGTGTTTTTGATCTCAGAACAATTCAAATTTCATCATCATAATTATAAAAACGAGGTTAGGTTAGATCTTCGATTTGGATCGTTGATCTTTGGGAACAATCATCCATTTTAGGGATTGAGGCATGGACAGCATAATGAGCAAGCTCCGCAATCTGGATGCGTACCCTAAAATCAACGAGGACTTCTACAGCCGCACGCTCTCCGGTGGCGTAATCACCCTCGCTTCCTCCATTCTCATGCTCTTGCTCTTCATCTCCGAGCTTCGTACGCCTCATTTTCGTTTCGTCGTTTTGCTTTATTGTTTTTTGCGTTTTGATATTCTCCTGTTTCAACTCATTTTTGTGTTGTGTTTGCCGCTGCCTTCAGGATTGTATCTCCATGCCGCAACGGAGACCAAGCTTGTTGTAGATACTTCTAGAGGAGAAACGTTGCGTATCAATGTAATGTCCTTTCCTTGGAGTTCCTTTCCCTTGAACATTAACTCTTCAATTTATGTATATTTTTTTTTTTTTCAAATAATTGTTTTAATTTTTGTGTTACGTCATTTGCGTATCGTAATGTGCTTCGGTTGGTTTGCTATATAAATTTATTGATCCTTGTGCTTTTGATGTTGAAAGTGCAGTTTGATGTTACATTTCCTGCACTAGCATGTTCCATACTCAGTCTTGATGCCATGGACATCAGCGGAGAGCAGCACCTAGATGTAGTATGTATCATATATATATATATAAACTCTTATTTTCAATTACGCGCTTGAGCACCTCGAAATTAGTCGTTTTGGTGCAGTAATATATAACATGTAATCAAGTTATACTTTATCTTTGTAATATTTTGAATGCATATTCACCTTCGTCCTTTTGATCTCTTGCCTGTTCCCTAGTTTCTAACATTGTTATTTTTCTTTTGGTGTAACTCTCAGAAACATGATATAATCAAGAAAAGATTAGACTCTCATGGCAATGTGATAGAAACAAGGCAAGACGGAATTGGTGCTCCCAAGGTTTGTTTCAGCAAAAGTATTTTTGTAATTCGTTGTGTTCTTATATTGGATTGTTGCTTACTGCTGTTATTTGACTCAGGTTCTTTTCATTTTAATTTCTTTTTCTCACGTAGGAAACATCTTATCCCAACTAGTTTGGGATAAAGGTGATGTTGATGTTGACATAGGAAACTTCTTATTAAGCTTTAGCAAGCCTGACTGGCTGAACATGTTAACATGAAATTTTCTCTTTAGAAAATGAGCTTGTACCACTAGTTACTTATCTCGTTACCTTTAAGATGCAATTCTTTTTCAGTTTTTCCCTTCTTAAGATTAAACTGGTGATGCTTTATCTAGAATTTCTTCTTAAACTATAGTTTTAAGAAATTACATCTTCCTTGCTTATGTCGTTTGTAGACCATTTTCTTTAAATAACTGTTTATTTTCTCAGATTGAAAAGCCCTTGCAAAGACATGGAGGCAGGCTTGAGCACAATGAGACTTATTGTGGTTCGTGTTATGGTGCTGAAGGGGTATGCCTGGTTTAAAATTACGCTTAATAAGGATGTCCTAATTTAATGCCTTATTTATGTATTGATTACTAGAGAGAAGAGAAGAGAGTAGAGACTGTTCTCACTACATTGCATACTAAAAAATCTGGCATTTGTTTCGCTATTGTTTGCTCCCAAAAATTTAAAGGACCATATATCTGTTCTGATGAGCAGTTTTCAACTAGGCAGCATTAACAGTCAAGTCCCTGCAGTTTTCTTCCTTTCATCTAACATCTTAGTTTTTCCTTTTTGGGTTTCATAATGATGGATTTATGTGCCTTTAATTACAATGTTCCCAGCATCACAAGTTTGATGCTTACCTGAATCTTGCACATGTTTGCGTATGCAGTCAGATGAGGACTGTTGTAATAACTGCGAGGAAGTTCGTGAAGCATATCAAAAGAAAGGTTGGGGACTTTCAAACCCAGATTTAATTGATCAGGTCTGTCCATATGACATCTTGACGTTTAATTCGATATTATTCCTGAGCTTATCAAACACGATTTTGTTGACCCTAACATGTTAAATTTTCCACTGCAAGCAAACTTCATACTTTTATATATGTTTATAGAACTCCCAAAGTTCACAATTTTTTGGCCACACATATATTACAGAACAGGTTATTTATCTGTAAATAGTGAAGTCTGTATTTGTGATCCATTTGATCATATTGGTTTGGTTTACTACTCAATTTTCAATATAGAAGAAAATAGTTTTCCTGACTCATTATTGTGAAATGTGAAATAAACTGTTATCCATAAACTCATTATTTTGTAAAGCAGTATTGCTGATGAACAACCAATTCTAGTTTCATCCTTTTGCTATTAATGAATGATGAGTTGGTTGCCACACCTAATATCCTGTGACATTTGCGTGGAACTGTGGATTATTATTTTGACACAAAGTTACACATGCAATTTCACATTATGGTGTGGAATATTTTTGGATATACAACTGCATTTAGAACTGTTCAATTATATATTTCTAGGCTTCTAGCTGTTGTCCTATCCAAGGAGAACTAGATTACATTAATCCAACCATGAATTGATTATTAAACCAACTAGAAGAGCTCACTATGCTTCAATAGCCAATTCAGCGTTGCAGTAAAAAGTTTGGCTTACGGCTTGATCATGTCACTAGTAAATTGAAGGATGGAGTTTGTTTTCCTTCGTGATTTCACCTTCAATTTGTGTATGCATGGCTATATCTACAAGTTTATTCAAATATAACTGGCTATATATGCTATATAGTTTTCCCCCCGAATATTTAGCATGAATATCTTGTCATATTTCACTTAGCTGTATCTTGTTACCTTCAACAATGAGTGGGCTTATCCCCTTTCTCATCTATTTAAATAACTCTTCTGTCAAAGTCATATTGTTAACTTAATCCGGTGCCTATTTGGTGTATGATTTGCATCACTTAGTGCAAAAGAGAAGGATTCTTACAAAGAATCAAGGATGAGGAAGGTGAAGGATGCAATGTATATGGTTTCTTGGAAGTAAATAAGGTGGCGGGGAATTTCCATTTTGCTCCTGGGAAAAGCTTTCAGCAATCTGGTGTACATGTACATGACCTGCTGGCTTTTCAAAAGGAATCTTTTAATGTAAGATATGACCTGTCACTTTGTATTCACTTTGGTGAATTTTAATTGCAATTTTTACTGCTAATAATTTATAGCTTTTATGAAATATCAATAGAAAGGTAGTAATATAATACTCTATTATTTTTCCCAAGAAATATCTTTTATCATTCTTCGTATTTCAAGCCACTAACTTGTCTATAACATGTAATACAGTTAAGTCACCACATCAACAGATTAACTTTCGGTGAGTATTTCCCTGGTGTTGTGAATCCTCTTGACCGGTGAGCTCCTTATACTCTCTTAGCCTCAGATGAACAATTTATCAAACTTGAATATTTTATTTAGATACGTTTTGACACTTTCTTCATTATCAGTGTGCATTGGACACAAGAAACACCAAGTGGGATGTATCAGTATTTTATTAAGGTTAGTATTCCAGATCTCTGCGTACTGTGTATTACCAATACTAAGTTTTATTATGCATAGATGTAATTTTCAAATTTTAATATTTATGGGTTAAATCACTCTTTAATTAACTTGATAATGCTGCTTGCTTCTATTGGAATTGGTGTACGATTTTGATCTGAATTTATGAGCTATATTAATCAAAAGTCAAAATTAGAATTGTGAATGTCAATTTTGATACTGTGATATATTGGTGGGCCGTGGGTATATCTGGTTTGACGCGTGACTAGATGTTAGTGGTGAAACTTTTGATCATTTTCACATAATGACTTTGAGATATGTCAAATGTTCTTGTTTAAACAGCCCTGCATTTATGCAATTTTGAATCTTTGCATTTACTGCAATGTAAGATATCTCTAGTTTGAATTTGATTGCATTCACCAAAGTTTCCTGTAATATTCTCAAATAACCAATGGTGGGTCATTATCTCAATTTTGGGAAAATAAGCATATCTGTGATAGGGGATTGTAACTGTGTATATATAGGCTAAATCATGACTTTTTACTAGCATTTGTCTATTTCACTATTTTTTATCTCTTTTATGAAAAGTTAGTATCATAATAATGTCTGTTTAGTGTATATGTGATAGTGATAAACTATAATTTTTTCATGCTTTTTGGACAAAGTCAAGGACATATACCTTCCAATGTTTGATGAAATTAACTTAACCTGTCCTCTAGTTTTTGAAATTATGCTTACTCCCTTCTTTGTATATTTTTCACTATATGAAATTGTGCTGATGGGGGGTGTGTGACATGATGTGTTTCTGTAAAATAAAAATGCATGGGTTATGTCTGGTAAAATTTCAAAGTTAGGGAGGCTGCTATAATTCCCAAAATTATAAGGGAAGTTGATGTAATTTATCTTTTTCTCATTTTTGGTTACATCCGTTGAAGTTAGAGTTGCTACAAGGTGTGCCTTAGGCTCTTAGTTGAGGAAAGGGAAGGGTCCAGTGCTTCTTGCTCTTTGAGGCTCTACCACATCATTGTGTGCAACTATGCATACTTCTCATGCCTTGATGATGCTTTTTCCTCAATGCAGAGGTGCTGCATGCGAGTGCCTGACTAATGGGCAGTGGGTTTGACAGACTACAGCCCATAAAAATTGTCAGCGTTCATATAAAACAATTGTAGTTATGTAATCTGGTGCTATGAAACATCAACCACCGCCAAGCTAAATTTTGCCACCTTCAAAGCGAACAGTTAATTTTTTTATTCATTTATTTTTCACTTGTTCTTCTACACTTCTTTATATGATTTGGCACTTTGTCCTTCTTTATTTAAACTATTATGTTTGCACCAGCAACAGGCATGCTCTATTTTAGTCATTACTCTGGTATTAGAGCAGAACTACTCCGTTGGTCTGGTTTATTTTCTTTGCTCCTGTATTTGTTTTCTATTTTCAATTCCATGTCACTTGTTTGTAGCTATATTTGTCTGCTTTATATTCATTTTCTTAGTGGAGTTGTTTTCTGATTACTTTCTGCAGACTGTTTTTGTTGCATTTGCTGACAAATGCTTTGTCAAGGAGAACACTTTAATAGCTTTATTCATTTTGCATTCTATCCATTTATATTTTATATGCTTTCTGTTTTATGTGGCAAGTTGTATACGTGTATACGTGTTTAACAGCTTTTTTTGACAAGCTGAATTTTTAAAAAAATTTACCATAAAAATCTCGATGAAGTTTTTATTAAGTTTTCCTTCTTACTTTCACAGTACTAATGGCAGCAATGAGTAATGTTGTAAAAGAGAGGAGGCAGGGATGTGGGGTAGCAAGAATTCTTTTTTTTTTTTTTGGTGAGGCGTGAGCCTTTGGGTTCCTCTAACCTCAAAGCTTTTTAATACTTTGGTTAAGGGTGGCTTTCCCTGTTGAATACTTTGGTTGCATCAGGAAGATGTTACACATGCTGTGCAATGCACAGTTTTTCTTTTTTTTGTGTTATGTTGTCTTTAGGATGTGTGTCTTTAAAAGGGTACTCGAATGGGTACTTTGCTATGCAAGATATGTGGAATATTGTACCTGCAAAACTATTCTGCTTCAAAACTTGTTATCAATTGTTATCAATTGTTGTTTCAGGTTGTGCCTACTGTGTACACTGATGTGAGTGGACATACCATCCAGTCAAACCAGGTTTTTGAACTTATAAATGCCACTTTTGACATTTCTTTTGCTTTCTGACAAGCAAAACATAATACAAACTGGAAATGTTTTTGCAGTTCTCCGTGACAGAACACTTCAGGACTGCAGATGTAGGCCGTCTTCAGTCCCTCCCTGGAGTTTTCTTCTTCTATGACCTTTCTCCAATTAAGGTTTTTTTTTTTTTAATAATTATTATAGCTATTCAACTGGTGTTCAAATATGGACTATCATAATCAATAATTGCAACTAGGCTTTTCTTAGTGTTTTTTTCAATAAGGTCTTTTTCCCTCTCTTGTTCTCATTCTCTTTCATGCTCTTTGATCATTGTATTATACTGGATTTGCATATTGCAGGTTACTTTTACTGAAGAACATATCTCATTCTTACATTTTCTTACTAATGTGTGTGCCATTGTTGGAGGTAAATATGGATCTTCCACTATTCCTCTTCAGTTTTACATAATAGGCATCAGTAAGTTAATGAGACAAGTATCATTTCATTTGTGTGAATTTTGACACAACCATGCTTGCTGTTTGTTGCATACAGGTGTTTTCACTGTTTCTGGAATACTAGATTCATTTATCTATCATGGTCAAAGGGCTATCAAGAAGAAGATGGAACTTGGGAAATTTAGCTGATACTTGTTCTGTTGGCGCATGCCTTAGCGTTATTGGAGTACTTTCCAGTGAATGGCTCTCCAGAGATAATATATTCAAGAGAAGATCAACTATTGAAAGAAATTCCCCTTGGGTTTCCCTGAGTTCTGTCAATTTCAACGAAAGGATTTTTCCCTTAGATCTTGTCATCAATGAAGGTTGAAATGCTAGATCCAATATCATGTGCAACAAATGCCACTTTGCCATGATTCATATCTTTTCTTAAACAGCTCTGATGATGTGAATGTTAACATACTTTCTGGAAAGTAGACGGGATTTCATTTATAGCCCCGGACACGCAGAACTCCCTTCCAGAAGCATCAACAACTATAATATAAAATAACTCTCCAGCTTTATGTTATTTTCTGCTTGAATTTGAAGAACTTTTAGTTCCGTGCGTTTGTGGTTTTATTGGCTTTTTTGCGTATTTATTTTATATTTTTTTAAATAGGAAAAATGTTTCTTCTGTTATAAGTGATAAATTTATCTCTTATAATTTCAAATTTCCTGCGTTTTGGGTTACATAAAATAATTTTATGACATGTAGGAGAAATAGTAAATTTATTTTTAGTTTTCCAAATATTAAACCTCCCACATTATTTTTCAAAATATATATTTTTCCGTCTAAAAGACTTCTCGGGATTTTTTTTCCTTTGGAAGAAAAACTGATTTTCTTAAAAAATTTAAATAAAAATATGTAATTAATTATTAATTTTTTAATAATTTATTATTTATGAATTTATAAATGGTAGTTAAATATATTTAAGATATAATAGTTATAATTATTGAATATATGTAAAAGTATTTATAGTATGATTTTATATAAATAATATTAATGAGAAAATATAATTTATATTTTTACTAGTATAATGACTTTCATATTATAAAAAATAAAATAAGATTTTTTATACACACTAAAAATATATAAAATTTATATTTATTTTTTCTCCCTCTTCTTTTTATACGAGTTCACATGGATTTTACACATTTTTATGTATATGTAAAAAATAATTTTATCTCTTATATAATATGAGAAATATCAAACTCATTAAACATTCAGCCTCTAAGCAATTGCTTGATATTTTCTTTAATTTTGTAATGTTTTTTCTTCGATGGAAATTAACCCAAACTTTATCTGCCTTAACCTTAAAGCGGAGTATTCAGTGGAATTGTGTCTTCCAACAACACCATAATGGAATTTCCTTTATCTCTACTCAAAATATAGTACCCTAACCAAAGAAATCTCTAAATGCTTCCTCCAGTCTCACTATCGAATGCTCTCATATGGATGAGCTACAGTTATTCATAAAAACCCACAAAGCACAGAATATAAGCAAGTATATGAAGCACTAAGATGATGAAGTACAAAGAATTCTATAGATATGAAGCTCAATTGCAAATGTTCTTCACCTAAGTACTAGTTTGATCCAAAGCGTCGTTCGCACTTGGCACTCATTTTGTAGTTGGAAATGTTTGCTTTGACTTTTGCTCAAATGTTTTCGTTCGCACTCCGTTGAATGACCGGAGCCAAGAGAATATATCTTTCAAACTTGACATATGAATCGCATGCAAATATTAAGTTATCCCTTTCGGCTCAGTTGTGCGCCTTTAGGTGCAGTAATTGGTACTGTATTCTCTAATGCTTGCTAACTACCGCTAGTTGCTCAATCTAATTGATCTTTTTTCTCTGGTTTCTTGTATGAAAATAGCTCCAACACCTTTTCTATTTAAAATCCAAAGTTTCTTCATCTAAGTGCTAGCATCCACCTAACAATCACCTCTAAGCGTATTATTTCCTTAATCAAACACAATCAAAGAGCCATAATTAAGTTAATTTAAATCTGTACCTTATTAAGC
Organism: Gastrolobium bilobum; assembly: GCF_033153095.1. Lineage (NCBI taxonomy): Eukaryota > Viridiplantae > Streptophyta > Magnoliopsida > Fabales > Fabaceae > Gastrolobium > Gastrolobium bilobum. Next base: position 165,290 of record NW_026895820.1, on the reverse strand, counting down.
AAATGGTTAATCGATCAATCAACAATTAAGTAGGCTAAAATATTCAAGAGTCATGTGTTAAATATTCACCAAGCTCCAAATTCCTTTAACCTTGTAAAGGGATGTGAATTTCAAAGAATAAACCCCGTAAGATTTTCTAATTACTAACCACTCGCTAAAATATAACTTCTCAATCAGCTCGACTTGTTCAAACATAATCAAGGAAATACAAACACATTATGGCATGCTTAATCAATTAAAATCTCATCATCAAAACTAAAATATCTGACAGTAAAGATATTCAATACTAGTCATCGTTGCTCATGTGCATGACTGCATGTGCTAGAGTCTTACTTTGTCTAGTGAGAATTTTAAAAAGTTGAGTATATTAAGATGTTGGAGCTGAAAAAAAAAACGATAACTGATTAATAGGTTTATATAATTTTTTTGGACGGAGATGAATTGTACAATATGATTTGGTTATATGATATTGTTTGAGTTCTCACAGGCAGAAGTATTGATTTAATCAGATAAACCTCCCGTTAATGAAATTTACGTTGGACAAAATAAATATCGTTCACTAATTAAGAATTATAATCCAGAAAACGATAATATTGGTCGAGAAAACGGACAAAATAAAAAAAATTCGGTTGTTACTGGTTATGGGAAGATGTGATCATGTGAAAGCCTCTCTTTTTTCAACGTTTTGTGTATAACTTTGTGACCACAAGGACAAAGTTCTTGATCATTGGGAGAGCTTGTCTCTATCCAAAGCGCAAGGTTCACGAGAATTAACTTCCGAAAAAAAAAAAAAAAGGGCAAGGTTCACTGAATGGAGTAAGTACGTGATTAGATTCCCAAGCAAAAGCATATTGTACTTCGTTGGGAACATTTTGCGTATTTCAAATTTCCAACTTCCAAGAGAAGTTGAGGCAAAAAAAGAAAATGAAATAACATTTCTATAAGGTAGAGCTAGTGAAAATCAGAAACATGAACCAAAAGTTTACAGCTAAGTCTAAACAAGAATTCTTGATCTCAATAGAGTATGTTTCTTTCTTCCTTAGCCAAATTGGACGTCCCAAAAGCTAATCTAATGTGAAGGATTTGATTTACAGTAGTTAATCCGAACATAAATCATGATTCAGATACACATTTTATATTATTTCTTTCAATAATTTAGCTAGGACCTCTGATGATCAGCTAATGCTAAAGCTAGCTGCAAGAACTAACATCAAAGATAATATGATCCATCCTGTTAAAATGGTTTTGATGCAAAATTATATGGAAAGTAGGCTTTCAGGAAAATACAGAAGTTTTTTGCTATATTATCATTCTTCAATCATCAAAAAGTCTTCCTTCACATCCTTCTAACCAGCCTTTTAAAGGCAATACAAAAAGTAACTGACAACAAAGGACCATCAATGGTCTTAAAAACTGATACAAAACGGAAATAACCATAAACAAAACATAAAGTCATGCAAACTGAAACGTCTGCAATTATTAAAATCCATAAAAAACTTTAAAACTGAAACATCTGCAATTATAATAATTTATGGCGACTTAAGTGCATCCTCTCCCACTAGGAAAAGATTCGCCCTCAAATCTGCAACGTCTTCAGGTGGTAATCCAGGCGGCAACTCTTCTGGTACAATATCAGCAAATTTCCTAATTAAGATTAGGACTTGGAAATGCAATTTTTTGACATGCTTGGTATATTCATTTGTAGTTTGGATCAATGATCGCATCTGTGATCCGTCATACGAAAACTTTGTTTGATGTACCAGCAAGTCCCATTGCCTTTGACAATCTCCAATTAAACTTTTACCAAAATCTAAATCTTTATCTCCATGGAGCATAAGGTTGTTATGCTCATTGTCCCCAAATTCATAATACTGCTTGCAAACTAAAGACTTTTTGGATGAAGGATCATTCTGCATGATATCTTTGGGTAGAACTTCATCTTTGTCAAAGATATTAGAATTTCTAATAATTGACTTCCCATCGGAATCACTACAAGAGATTTCTTTCACCTCTGGTTTCTCGTCGTCTTGCTCCCAATCATACTTATCATAGATAGGGAACTTGTCATAAATTGGAGCATCCATAACAGGATTCTCATCATCTTGCTCTTCATCATATTCATCATAGATTGGGACCTTCTGGTCTTTTGTCAAGTCTATGATGTCAAAGACCTTTTCGACGATGTGTGACTCGTCGATAAACTCATCTGGATGAGGGGTGCCTTCGAATTCCGGGATCTCAATCATCACCTCAATATTAGCAAAAAAGGATTGATTTCCAGGTTGACTTCGTCTTCGTCGCTCCTGGTTCCGGTTCCAGAATCTCCTTTCCTCCTCATGAGATGATCTTTCAGATTCTCATCCTTCATCTGACTCATGCAACTGTGCATCTGCAAGCAGTTGTTCGAGTTCTTGGATCCGTCTGTCCTTTTCCTCAATTTCAGCATCTCTCGCATCAGGATAATAATCACCATCGGTAGGTTGACCGCGTCTGCCGCAACGACCTCTTCGTCCACGACCATGACCTCCGGGATTTTCCTGCTCAGCCATCTTTAAGGCAACCTGAGCTCTGATACCAAATGATGCAAAATTATATGGAAAGTAGGCTTTCAGGAAAATGCATAAGTTTTCTGCTATATTATCATTCTTCAATCATCAAAAAGTCTTCCTTCACATCCTTCCAACCAGCCTTTTAAAGGCAATACAAAAAGTAACTGACAACAAAGGACCATCAATGGTCTTAAAAACTGATACAAAACGAAAATAACCATAAACAAAACATAAAGTCATGCAAACTGAAACGTCTGCAATTATTAAAATCCATAAAAAACTTTAAAACTGAAACATCTGCAATTATACTAATTTATGGCGACTTAAGTGCATCAGGGTTGTTCTCGCATGAATATAATATACTGATCAGTCTTGAGAAAATGGTTTGTTCTCACATGAATATAGCATACAGACGTTAAAGTCATAGTAATTACAAAAGCACACAAGCAACAGCACATTTGTTAAGGTCGGTGGAGTACAATTGATGATTCCCAGAACCAAATAACATCTATTTTTTGAATCATTTGATACACCAATACAATAGGTCCACCAAACACAAACTAGTACAATATACTCATGAGTTGAAATACTAATAGAATTGAATTACAGCAATAATAATATACTTTCATGAACACCAAAACATAAATAACAACTTAAACCGGAGTCATTCTCCCTGGCCAAGCAAGAAAAAAACCAGCTGACCAAAGGAAGACAAATTTACAACATATTGACAGTAATCAATATGCAAATTGACCCCAAACTAAAAAAAATAAAAAAAATAACCTATCATAAACGCAATTGTCCAAATCCTACAAGTAGCACTGCAATTTTCAAAAACTCAATTGCAGTGACAACTAGAAAGACACTCTAGAACCTACCAATATACTAAATTATTACGCATGAGACTCGTCACAAGTAAACCAGCTACGTACAAACTATAGGACTACCAAATTTGGCTTCACAGAGAATCCCAATCAATCTCATAAGAAGGGAACTTCTGCAGATTAAAATGTTCTGAAGCAGCTTCCCATTGTGGCTCAGTGACATCACCAAATGTAAGATCAGACAAAGGAGAAGAACCTGCAGAACCATCACTCTCGGTCATAACCGGAGACAAAGAGGGTTCCACCTTGCAAGGGTTCTCCAACTTTGGCTGAGCCTCCTTTGAAGCCAGTTTAGACTTCTTAGATGACCTCACAGCCTTCTCTTGCTTCCCTTGTTTCTGCATATCAGCCAAGCTCTCACAGATAGCATCAAGCTTTGCATCAACGGAGGACTGAAGAGGCTTGTACTCACCGAACGCACCACCAACACATGAACCTTGGTGCCTTAGGTTCGGAAAGTTGAGCCTTGCAAAGTCCCCTCTGAGCCTGTACGCAGCTTTGTCATAAGCCAAAGCAGCTTCTTCAGCAGTGTCAAAGGTACCAAGCCAGAGTCTTGTACGGTTCTTTGGGAGTCTGATCTCAGCGACCCATTTCCCCCAATGCCTTTGCCTTACCCCTCTGTAGAGCTTAGTGGGTTTGGGAGGTGCACCACCCACTTGCTTCATGGGGACAGGTTTGGGACTGAGGAAGCTGAGGTGGTTGTTGTTGTTATTGTGATGCTGGCTCTGGAGGTGGATCTGGGTTTGGATCTGGTTAATCTGAGATGGGGTAAGGTTGTTGAGCCCAAGGAGAGAGCTTGGTTGCTCAAAGCCAATAAAGTTTTGGCTGTTGGATAACCCAGAGGCAAATAGGTGGGTCATCGTTGTTGAGCAACCATCTGTGTAGAAATTGGGCTGTGTAGGAGGGAGTGAAGGGGAGGAAGTGAAGTAGGAAGGGGAAGGGGAAGGAGAAGGAGAAGGAGGAGAAGGAGAGTAAGAAATAGAAGAATTAGAAGTAGAAGGTAGATATGAATTTGAAGAAGGGGATGAGGATGCAGAGGGAGTTGTGGAAGAACTCTTCATAAAAGATTCTAGAACTTCCATTAACTCATCTCTGAAGGGATCTGACTGAAGTTGTGGTGTGCTGTACAAATCCATTGTAGCTGCCATCAACCTGTGTCCTTCTAAACCTGAAAAAATTCAAAACCCAACAAAGGAAACAAAACAAAAAAAGTCTTTTTTGAAGAAAAAGGTGGAAGAGGTTTAAAATACACAACCCCTTTAATCCCAGAAGAAGAAGAAGAAAAAAACAAAGCTTTGAGGGATCAAAAACAACCCTCTTGGCCGATTGAAAGATGAGAAAAACCAAAAAAAAAAAAAAACAAATTTTATAAACTGAAAAACCTGGATCTCGATTCTGAAAACACCTGGCTTTCGAGAAATCCTTTGAAGTTTGATTCTTTGTGAGATTAGAGACAAACCCAAAAAATTAAAACTTGAAAGACAGATAATTAACAGAAAGGGATTCAGAGAAGCGGGGAGTTAGAGAAGGGAGGGAAAAGTAACAGAAGATTCGAGAAAGACGATGAAGAAGGAAGGAGAACCACACAAGAAAAAAGAAAGTGGGGAAGACAAGTTTTTGTTTAGTGAGTATCTCTCGTTCACTCTTGGCTTTGTCTTTCCAACTTTCACTCCGTTTTATAGCAGCCGGCCACTTTGATTTTCACTGTTAATCACGAAATGGATTCCAAATTGTAACGCCGTAACCACAGGTTAGTTTCCGCAGAATCCTTTGTCATTACTCATGACAGCTTCGACTCTATTAAGGAACGAACCAATGAGAGATAGACACGCGCCCCGTTCTCTGTTAGTCAGCGACACGTGCCCGCCTGTCCAACAGGTATCGGTGTCTTTAACGTTGCCATTGCGCCAGTTTGACCATGTCATTTGCGCGTTCACACCTCCGCATTGAATTCTCATTTCTTTTCTTTTCTTTCCTTTCCTTTTTTTACCATTTTCTACTTTTTCACATTTTCCTAAAAAAAATTATACCATACTTTCAAAAAAAAAAAATTATACATGAAGTTGAAAGAGAAAAATGATGTATTTGTACGAAAAAATTACAAAACTGAAGAAAAAAGAGTAAGGTGGCATTCAAAATTGTAAGTTGGGATATGATATAATATATTAAGATATTAATTTTAAAAAATTGTCATATTGGATACATTATGACATATTTTAATATCAAATAATATTTTTAATATAATTTATATTTAATACATATAACAGTTTATAATAAATTATATAATCAATCAAATATTTAAATTATATAATAAAAATAATTTTTCGTATGATATTACTTTTTCATATCAAATTCTGTAACGGAAAAAATTATTTGTAAATCATTATTTTTATATTTAATTAATAAAATAAAATTTAGATCTAAAAATAATAATTTGATCAGGTGTTGAAAATGTGAGTCAGAGGATTAACCGCATATCCTAAAATATTAATTATGTATCGGAAAAGTATATCGATGTTGGATAAACATTTTTCAAAAGAAAATTGTGTATCAATACTTTCTAGGTTCTAACCACCAAATAAAATAGAATAAAGTGGCATTCTATTCAAATATATTTGGAAAACCAAATCATAAAATTCGAAAATTGAGTTTATATATTACAAAACTCATTTTTTTGAAAATTTATAAATCCAATAACTTATTTGTTAGAATATGAAAATTTTAGTTTATTTAAGGAAAAAATTTCATTTAGAAGGCTATAAAATAAAAATTGAGTGAATTATGAAACGTGTACATATAAAAATAACACGTACGTGACAGAATCTAAGAAAATATAATTTCTAAATAAGTCAAATTAAGCTACTTTTTTTTAAAAATAATTTTACACTTGATAAGAAAATTTTGTCTAAAATATAACTCACAACTAAAGGATCATATGACCGACCCACCTACTTTAACTCCTCCTCACCCCACCACTACTTTCCTATAGACATTTTTATTACGGTTACTTAAGACTTGAAAAAAAAATCACTATAATTAATTAATTTTTAAAAGTGTTTTATAAAATAGCAAATGTATTATAATTTGTAAGACATTTGAGCAAAGTACTTTGAAAGTGCCACATAATTTGATATTATAAAACACATATAATTAATTAAAATATTTCGAACGTAATATTTAAAAGAAATAATAGTAATAAAATAAAAATAGAAGGCTCTAGAATCAAGATGGAGAAATTAAGGAAGTGATGCCAGATCACTGCCAGTGGGATACGCGTTATCCACAAAACTTTTTCCAAAAATAAAAAACTGAAGGTAACGATCATTAACTAAAGCGAGAGAAAATTAAATGGTTCATATGACAAAGCCCCGACAGTAGTGTTGAAAACAATGAAAAGGTATCTCCAAAAAATAAAATAAAATAGAAAAACAATGGAAAGGGGTTTATACTATGGTATGTATGGAGTGATGAAGCCGTTACCTGATTGAAAGTTGAAGAGAGAGCGAAAGTGCTGCTATGTCCCCACGTCATCATTGCGGATCCGAAGCGAACAGAGGAAGCAACGAGGAACGAGTGCGCCTTTTACCTGAATGGACCCTACTAGAATAAAATGAAATCTTTTACTTCTTATCTTTTAAATAAAACATTTTTTTAAATTTATATCATATTCTATTCTATTCTATTTTTAAAATAAACCAAATGTAATAAAAATAATAATAAACTATAGAGACAGTATCCGTTTACAATTTTTTTTACAATTACACTAATGTAAGACCGGTCGTACACTGTGTGATTAATGTAGGACCGGTCCTACATAGTATAGTTTGTAAAAATTTATAAACAAAAAAATTTGTAAATATAACTTGGACCTAAATTATATTCTATTCCACTGTAATACAATGAAACACTATATAATTTATGGTAAGAATCTTTTGATTCCAAATAAACATTAAAAAAATTTAGTTCTTATTTCAATCGTCAATTTTTATTCATATGATAATTGTAGTTTATTTAAAATTAATAATTAATTAATAAATATAAATTAATAAACTACGATCATCAAATTTATAAAATTTAATGGTTGAGATGAAGAATAAAATTTCTTATTTTTACATTAGAATAAAAAAAATTCTCTCTCAATACTTCAAAAAATAAAATCCTCTCATAATTTTTACACAATTAATATGTTGAAAAACTTAAATTTATATTTCATATCTAGTAGTCAAAAAAAATTACCAAACGATCTGAAAAATGACGAAATAATTATTAAATAACTTAGTTATGAGACAACTTTTTGTTTTAATTGTTTCGCTATCACTGGTCTTAAGTATGGAGTTTTAATTTAATTTAATATTTTATTTTTTATTGCTTCAGTAATGTCTTTCTGACACCCTTTAACAAAACTTTTCATGAGTTTTCATTTTCGTTATACAATATATGCAAAGGGTAAAGCGTGTGTCATTTTAAAGAATATAAAGTTGTGTTATTTTAAGAGAGAAAGAGATAGATAAAGGAGGAGAGAGAGTTGACAAAAAAATAAAGATGTGAGTCTCACCTCTTTATAAAAGTGAAAGAATATAAATTATGTCATTTAAAAGGATAAATATTTTTTCTATATACAAATGCCATGGTAGAACTGTAGAAGAATGAGAAAGTGACTTAGTTCCAAAGTCAGCATCAAAAACTTGCTAATTTATTAAACTACAAGTTATTGGCATTCACTGAATGTGTGACATGTTTCTTTGTGCTTTTTCATTGGTTAAAGTATATTCTTGGTCTATATAGTTTACGCATTCTTTCTTTGCAGATTAATTAGTTCGTATAGTTACAATCATTCGTAAAATAGTCACCGCTTTTCTTTCTTTTTTTTGATACGACGAAGGACTAGAACACATATTACCTAATATAAGTATATAACTATCCACATCCCTTGTCACAGAACTGATCCCAGTGAACTAAAATAGTCACCGCTTTTCATCTTGATAATAATGAAAAGCTAATGTTGAGGTAGCATTGTTTTTGTCCTTGTAATCATCCTTAACATTAATATAGGGATAAAATAACAATAATAATGAACTAAATTAAAAATTAATAAAAAGTTAAATATATAATATGAATTCACCTTCGACTTATAAAATACACTCAACTGGGAAAAAAATTATTGGGCTGGATCAAATCTTCTATAACTGAACTGTAAGTTAAACAATTTCAAAAATTATAAAATCTATATTTTATTTTATTTTGAAATTTTTTTTTGTAGTAAAAAATTTAAGTGAAATTAGATAACGGTATCTCCCTAGGGTTAACAAAGACCTTCAATCTCTTTAAGAATTTTTGGGGAGGAATACATATTACTCATCAACAAAGTACTCATATCGGCCACTGGGGGTTTGAACTTGTAACACCCCGTAGTACTTCGGTTGTTAACATGCATGATATTTAGCATACACAACGGAAGACTTTATTTTAAAAAAATAATAAAGCGTTTTACAAAAATACGAGTAAACTTTTTCCAAAATCTTTTCTGAAAACATTTCTAAAAACGTTCACGTGAGATACTGCGAAAGCGTGAATCTAAACATACATCTACTAATTAATCTCATGAGCCAGTATTAGTGGCCATTTACCATCAAGATATGACATCAAGTGTCATTCCTGACGGAGTCTCACGGACAGCATAACGATTGTATTTCGGATAATTGGGAACATAGTCCCACACATACAGATCACCTAATTGATACAATAATTTAAACAGATAGCTTGCAAATCCCACACGAACTGCAATCCCCTCAATGGGTCACATACAAATAATAAGGCTCCATGCCCAAATTAACTGAATACATGCATCAAGTCTATATTAATTCAAAGTATAAAAGCATCAGTAAATAATCCATGGCTCTAAGAATACAATCATGAGCCTAAATAATCTCCATAAAATAATTAAGCATGTTAACAAGTCTACATACCAACATCAAATCTAAACATAATATAAAATCATCAGCTGCATCATCAACTACTTCAATGCGGGGACCTTGTCCCTAGAAGCATCACCACTACTCTGGGTACCTGAAATGATGTCCCCAAACGGAGTGAGATAACCACATCTCTGTAAGCTCAAGGTTCATAGAGGATCCTCTAACCCCTGTGCCCACTTCCTGCATGACAAGTCAGATATAAAGCATATAATACAGACATACAACATAAACATAACATCATCATATCATCATTGTGTAACCCCAGGGTCAAAGCCATAAATGGTTACACATGTGTGACTTCCAGGGTCAAGCAATAGACAGTCAACTCAACCTCAGTATGAAATAGCTCCCAGAGTCAAGTCATACGCAGCCTACATACCATGATCACTAGTCAGGATCCTCATAACATATATCATCAGTGCATCATCATAACATCAAGATCATATAACATCTATATGAATGTGAACGAATGCACATATACATCACACCATACACTCTCATACAATACAACCATAATGCCCACCAGCATGGTGGGGCCACAAGAGAGAGGAGTCAACTAGAACTAGGAGCTTACCTTAGGGAGCTTAGTACAAGCCCACACTCCAATAATAATACGTATGCTCCAACAATATCCTCAAGTGCACGGTTCTCCAGGCACACCTAGAGTAGGAACCATTCACATCATTAATTAAATATTAATACTCAAGTCATATTCACGACTTAATTATTTAATGATTTAACTTTTCATACCATATGCTAATAATATGCCCATTACAAGTCTAGACCAATTATTACTTATTACATATTTTAGTGTATTATTACAAGCCACTTTAATCTTCAATTACTTACATAACTTAGAATCACATGCAAGGCTCACTTAGGGTGTGCATGGCAACCATTCTGTTCCCTGGCACTGTTTCTGAAAAGAAACATTTATTTTCTATTTCTGTGCCTTGGAACAATTTCTGAGAAAAAAAAGTGTTAGATAACATATTTTATTTTTATTCCGAGAATGAGAATTGTGTTTGATAACACAACAAATAATGAATAAAAAATCATTTCTATTAAGCATAATTTTTTTCTGATCATCACTTTCCTTTTTATATGGTGTGGCGGCGGTGGCGGCAGCGGCGATAGTATTTGTAGTAGTGGCGTTGTGGTGGTGGTGGCGGTATCAGTGGCGTCAGGGTGGTGATGGCATGGTAGCGGCGGAAGTAATGGTGGCATGGTGGTGGTGGTGGTGTGGTGGTGGTGACGGTAGTAGCTGCGGCGATGGTGGTGGTGATGATAGTGATAATGGTGATGACAGTGACAGTAGTGGTAGTGGTGGTGATAATGGTGGCAATGACTTAGAGGTGGTGGTGGTGATAGCAGTGGCCGTAGCGATGGTGGTGATAATGGTGGCAGTGACGATGGTGCAGTGGCGGTGGCGGTGGCATGATAATGGTAGTGGTGGTAATGGTGGCATAGTGGCGGCGGTGGTGGTAGTGGTGGTGGTGGTGGTGACGGCAGTAGCTGCAACGATGGTGATGATGATGACATGGTGGTGGCGGTGGCGGTGGTAGTGGCATGATAATGGTAGTGGTGGCGACAATGGAGGTGGTAATGGTGGTGGCGGCGATGGTAGTGATGGTGGTGACAGCAGTGTCTGCTACGATGGCGATGGAGATGACATGGTGGCGATGGTGGTAATGATGGCGGCAGCGACGATGGCGGTAGTAGTGGTGGCGTGGAGGTGGTGATGACGACGGTGGTAGTGATAATGGTGGTGACGACGATGGAAGTAATGGTGGTGGTGATGACGGTGGTGGTGACGTGGAGGTGGTGGTGGTGGTGGTACGACGATGGTAGCGGTGGTCGTGACGGGATGATGGTGGCAGTGGTGATGATGGTAGCGATGGAGAGTAATTGAGAGAAATAAGTGTTTTTCATTTTGTGCCCAGGAACAAAAAAGCAGAATTTTTTTGATTCTTTTTCTGTTCCCCAGCACAAAAATTAAACCGGTTCATCCCGGGAACAAAAAAATAAATCGATTTTACCAAACGAGTTTTCTATCCATTTCTGTTCCTGGGAGCATAAATTAAAAAAAAAAATCCGGGAAGGTTGTCATGCGCACCCTTAGGTATCTTAGATTATTTTCAACTCATCCAAGCCATATTTATGATTATTATAAGTTACTAAGGGTTTCCATAAGCCCACTTAGCTTAAATATCACTTTTACGATTTGTCCATAACTGTACATGCTTCTGTTTTCTAGTTACTGAGCGCAACTCACTTGTTTTAAAATTCTCATCTTTTAGTATGTTAATTTAAACTCAATTAAATTTCCAACAAGGTATCACATGCCTCATTTAGAGTTTCCTAACTCCGGTTATAACCATTTGAAGTTGGACAAGCAAAGTTGTTTCCAACTCCGAACAGGGCCCTAAACATCATTTACCATTTCTGCGATTATAGAAAATCTACTAAACCAGTTGCTCTCAAATTTTTATGTAGACAACTGGACACCTTTATCTTTAATTTTACATATTATGAGGCTAATTTGAGTAAGCACAGAGGGAGAAACAATTCGTGGAATTTGAAGCCATGTACAGCCCCTGCACATGGCCTCCTTGTGCAGTCCTCACTCAAACAAACATACAAACTGGAATACATCTTCAATTGATACCAAATTTTGACACCACATAGCTAACATCTCAAGCTTAAATTTGATATAAGGTAAAGCCCTATATGACCTCTGGGGAGGGAGATATGATCTCCCCAATTTTGCCTCAAAACTGGTTACTTAGCCTTAAATGTGTTTACTTAACAAATCTTAATTACTTTTAATTATAAATTCTAATTCACATTACTTCTTGGATTTTTCTATTATTAAGTCACATTATGAATTCTTCTTAGTCTCATTATGTCATGATACTTAAATTTTACTAATTACTTAATTAGTGTACCTAAACCCTACTTTAGTCCAATTTTAGAGTTAATTCCTTAATTACTTTTGTTAATTAATCCCTGCCCTTAATTAATCCCCTAATTCATCATCTCCTTAATTTTAACACAACTAAACCCTTATATACTTTATGGAGAAGATTTGATGAGCTATTTTAATTAGGGTTTTTAGCTATTATTAATAATGATTAGTGAGTTTTACTTAGACTTAACCCACCTAGTCAATCTTTCTAATCATTTTTCCACACTTAACAACTTAATCACATTTTTTTGTCATCAAACCTTTCTATTACATGTCATGGCCGAAATCATCAAGGGTCCATCTAGGGTCCATGTTCATCTTTTCACATGAACAACACACAAAGGTCCAAAGGTGGCACCTTTACTCATCAAATCCATGATTCCATGGTTCAAAACACACACACACACTTAAAGATCTTCATTAAACCATTACTTTACAAAATTTTAAACAACATTCTCCTCATGAACATATCAAAACCAAGGCACTCAACAAGAAAAAGAGAGGCTTTTTGGTTCATATTTCCCAAGTGGGAGCTTACATTTTCAAGGTTCCTCCTTTAGCTCAAGTCTTCACCTTTTTCCACCAAAAAACCTCATTTAAGCAAGAACAAACCTTCATGAACATGCTCATGAGTTAGGCTCAAGAACACAAGAAGAAAGATGAGGTTTTTCATGAAAAAAATCAAGAGAACTTACCCACAAATCACAAGAACCAAGCAATTATGTGTGGTTCTTCAAGAGAGTTTAAAAACACAACACCAAGGCCTCCATCAACAACAAAATTGTGGCTGTTTGTGAGGTGAGGGACATGAAATTTTTGATTCACACCTTGAAAATGGTATGGTGGTGAAGAGGAGAGTGAGAGGGACAACTTTGATGAAGGAGATTTTGTGTTTTGGAGAGGTTTAGGTGATGAAATCTTAGAGAGAAGTGAAAGAGTTTTCAAAAATGAAATTTTAGAGAGAAGGGGGGAAGGGGGCGCTGGTTTCTGGTCAAAAGTTGGAGGGGGTGGTGCCCTAATGAGGGGTGCCATGTCACTAAGTGACCATTCGTCCTTTAGTGAGACCTGGAGTAATTTTTAACTGATCCGTCGTCAAAAAATTTTACCCGAAAACTCCAAGACTCTAAGTGTAAGTACTTAATATTAATTTTGTCTAATTATCATGTTCATAACTTAAAAATTTGATTAGTAGATCACAGATTCACTAACAGTTGTTTAATTGCATCGTAGTCTTTACCGGTGTTCTTAACTGTACCCGGATTTCATAATCTTCTTAAATTTAATATTTTTGGTCTAATTATAACTTGTTAGGCATATATTGGTCTTTATTTTCATTTTCTCATCTTTTTCCCGTTCCGAGATTCTACCGGCTGCTGCTACAGCAGTACAAAATATCCGGCAGAAGTGACTTTTCAAAAATACCCCAATATGGGTATAAATCTTCATCAAATCATATTCTAACCTCATTCTTGATGTTTATATCTTTAGATTAGCTCTCTAACTATAATTTGCTAACTTGAAGCTATTCTACTGACTGTTATTGCGTCAGCAGTCAAAATTAACAGATAAAAATTCACCTGTGTAGAATACCCTCAATATGGGTATCAATCTTCTTATAATTTCTTCCTTATTCTATTTATGACCATAAGGTCCTCATTATAACCCTCTGATTTAAAAGTCATATAATTAGGGATATTATAGAACTCACGCCCTTGTGAGATACTCACGCTCTTGTGAGGTGTGGACCAAATCCTTAGCCAATTGTGTCTACCTTTATTAGTTTTTTATTTTTATTTAATTTCACATGCAATTCAACTACAAGTGAACTAAATCCCATGCAATAACAATTTGGAAAAATGGGTGTGGTACAAGTTTATTTATGGTAACTCTTTTCATGAAAAATGAAATTTACGCCGAACTCAAACACATATATCTCACGTATGCTTATGTGACATAATTAAACTAAAACTATAATTAAGTGATAAAAATTATTTATGTATGAACAAGGATTCTTTTATATTTATATAAATTATTCTTTCAATTTTAATTATTAATTTTATTTGTATCTAAAAGCTCATTTAAATAATAAATTAAAATTTTAAATACAAATTACATTTATATGTTAATGGGTATTGCTATGTCCTAGGGACATAAATGCCTAATCGAGAGACTAGTATGTTAATTTTACATCTTGATGCTATCTCAGATATCTACATATTATATACCTTTGAGTGTAGCAAATTATTGTGTACTGACAATAACGGCGTTAGCCAAAGAGGTGGTATGTGTGCACAATGACAGCTTAATAATAGAGAGAACAAATCCTCATAGCCATACCTACATATTTTATCTTTTATTTATAAGATTTACTTATGGATAGTGAAATTCTGTACTTTCAGTGTCTCCTTGGAAAGCTCGCGTCTAAATTCATTATGTCGTATTATGATTAGTATTTCATATTGATACTTTCCTTTATTTTCCTTAATTTTTTCTTTATGTCGCCCTTCTTTGGGCCTTCTGGAATATAAGCCTTATATGGATCCATAATAGTTGCCCCCAGCGAGCAGTCTGAGTGTTTGGACTGCCAGCCCGGGGTGCATGTTTCATCTTGGTTTCATATACAATTTTATAGTTTCAACTAATCGGGTTATCACGATCATGTGTCTGCATCCATCCATGCTATTTAATGCTAGGAATCTCGACTGTGTCTTTTATATGTGGGTTGAATTTGTGGATTTTTACCTTGGGTATGATTCTCCCCATCGTCGCCCGATAGTCATGGTTGTTCGGGCTAATTGTCACGTCTTTTTCATAATATCTTAACTTGGTCCTCCAGGTTAATGGGCATACTCCATCGTTGTATTCACCATGTTGGTCATGGGAGTGAGAGTATATAATTTCTCACAAACGGCGCCAATATTCTGTCATAAGGACATAAATGTCTAGTCGAGAGACTAGTTGTTGATTTTGGATCTAGATGTTCTCAAAATCTATGAATTAAATACCTTTAAGTGTAACAGATCATTGTGCATTGTCAATAATGGCGTTAGCCAAAAAAGTGATGTGTATGCATAATAACAGCTTAATAATAAAGAGAATAGGTCTCCATACCTATAGAATTTACCGGTAGATAGTGAAATTTTAGACTTTTAATGTCTAATCGAAAAGCCGTTCATTGCTATTATGTTAAGATTAGTATATTAAATTGGGAGAATGTTATACGTACAATCTATTTTTGTTTATAACCTTTTACAATCATGTCTTAATCGCTGATTTCCGTGAATCAACCATTATCATTCTTTGCAAATTAAATATTAATTAATGAGTTTGATTTGCGAAAATAATAACCATTGATTGACGGAAATCAATGATTAAGATATGATTGTAAAAATTTGTAAACAAAATTAGGTTATAAATATAACTTTTCCTATTAAAGTAATATTTTTCTTTATTTACCGTAATTTCCTCTTTATATTACCTTCTTTAGGCCTTCTGGGTTGCACATTATCTATAACAGGTATGGTCTCTTATAAAAAAATTGCACGATATCTAACTTTCTTTATTGACCGGTTTACAACATAGGATTTAAGCAAGAGAACGTGGGAGTGGCACGTGGAGCACGAGGTAAACACTGTAATTGCGGCGGCAGTAGGTGTCAGAGCCAAGCGCTCGAGCTTAATGTCTTAATCAAACACCTTGATTCATGCTAGCTTGTCTCTTGCGTTGATATTACGCGCTCCGATTTGCGTTAGCGCAGACTTCAGCCTCTGAATGAACCCAACCTCAAAACGTTGCTAATTAAGTTAGTTGATCAAGAATATCCGGAGGTTATATAAAAAAAAGTTAAATCTTTTAATGTATTATTTTTAAAATGACATATTTTATTTTATTTTTTAATTTAAAGTTTATTTATTCTAAATTAATCATATATGGAATTTTTTTTATTCTGTATAAAAATAAAAAATCTTACTCTTTATCTTAATTATTGATCTTCGTCTATCTCACAATTGTAATTAATTAAGGGAAAAATATTTATCCTTTTAAAAAATATAATTAAAAGATATAATTTTGTGTCATTTTAGATCCTAACTGTTGATTCTCATTAATCAACGTGGGACAGCTTATTAATTGATTAATAATTCACATTAAAATTCAATAAATCATAACCGTTGATAGAGAGACATCAACGTTTGGATCTAAAATGACACAAAGTTATATCCTTTAAAAGGATAAATATTTTTCTCTTTAATTTAAATAATATCTATTAATTAATTATAAATCATAATAAATTATAAGTGTCGTATACACGAAAATCAATGACAAAGATAAGGAATAAAACTTTTTATTTTTATACTCGAGCAAAAGGATTCTTCCTATTATATATATTTTATTTATAATTTTATATAATTTTTTAATTTAAAATTTAAAATTTTTAGAATGAATTATGTATCTCTTTATAATTTTAGAAATTTCAAAATTATTTTTTTAAATTTAAATTTTTATTTTAAAAAATATTTATCATTTTAAATGATGTAATTTTATATCATTTTAAGTAAAACAACTATATTTTAGTGATTTTCTACCTTATCTTCTCTCTTCTCTATGATATTTTCTTCTTCTCTCTCTTTATAATTTTGTGAAGGAAAAAAATAAATAAAAAATATCAAATATATATTAAAATAAGGTCGTTTCACTTAAAATTATATAAATAAAGGAAAAAAAATTTCTGATGTTACTTTAGATAATTTTATTTAATGTTCATCAAAATGACGTCGTTTTAAGGTTGAAAAATTAAAAAATTAGAATGATAAAGACTATTATAACCCTGAAATAAATTAAAATTACAAAAATACCATGATTTCCGTCCCAAAACGACGTCGTTTCGATGAACATTAGATAAAGTTATCTAAAGTAACTTTAGAAAAAACAAACCCATAAATAAATCCTTTAAAATTACAAATACTTTTTCCTATAATTAAATTTTAAAAAATGATTAATTACCAAAATTTTTTTTAAAAAAATGTCGTGTAATTGAAGAAAAACGTTCTATTTTTTTATTTGAATTTTATTTTTTGTATAGATGACTGGTTATTGAAGTTAAGTTCCAACGGTGAAAAACAAGCCACCTTATCCCACTTTGCTTCCACACTGTCACTGTACATAGCTGCTGCGGATTCCTCTTCTTCACTTTATATTTTTATATTTTTATATTTTTTTACACTAAACAAGTATTAAATTAGATTCCCTTCATAAGTTTGTCAATATTTCTATCTTTCGTATCAATTCTCATTCTATTAATATCCAACTACACCACGTGACAATAATTAGTCCTATTGTTTCTTTGAAAGGAGAAATAATTATTCTTCTTTACACCCTGCGATGTTTTTAATTTTATGTTCGTTTTTTTTTTTTAAATTATTTTAGAAAAATTTATCTAATGTTCAATGAAATAATGTCGCTTTGATGCGAAAATTATGATGTGTTTGTAATTTTGATTTATTTCAGGATTATAATAATCTTTATCATTTTAATTTTTTAATATTTTAACCCCAAAACTATGTCATTTTGATGAACATTATATAAATTTTTTAAAGTCACTGTAGAAACTTTATTCCTTTTATATATAGAGAGCCAACAAGCCGATTAAGAAAATTTTCTCACTTAGTGTTTATTTTTCTTTTTCCATAAAATTATATTTAAATAAGGGTTTTGCATTCATCATTTAATATGACCACAAAAAGTTTCCTACACACACAATATTTTGTGGAGCCCGCATGTTTTGAAAAAAAAAACTACGACACGCAAAACGAATCTCTATGACATAACACAATCACTTTTCCTACAACATAACTTTTATAAAACCCTTTAAATAAAGGCGAAATACTTTCTCATGTTGTTGGAGAAAGTATTTCTCATGTCACTCATACATCGATATGTGTGCTTTGTTTTTTACTTTTATTTTAATTTCTTAATGGTGGGACCTACCTTAAATATGTGTGTGTAGGAAAATTTCTTTTCTCATGCGAAATGAGAAAAACAAAGCCCTTAAATAAAACATACAATTACATTTTTAAGTTATAAAATATAGTTTATAAAAAAAAATGTTATAAGATATGCTATTGGAACAATTTTATTAGTAAACTATATATAAATAGGGTTTAAGTTTTATCATGTTGCTGCAAAGTAAAACTTTTTTGCAGAACACACAATCAATGGTGAGATCTACAGTTGATTAAAAAAAGAAAAAAAGAAAATGGAGTGATGTGATATTTTGTGTGTGTGCTGCAAAATCCTTTTAGTTGATGTGACATAACAAAACTTTAACCCATATAAATATCGGGTTTTATAAGAGTTATGTTGTAGGAAAAATGATTCTGTAATGTTATAGAGATTCGTTTTGCGTGTCATAATTTTTTTTTTTTTTTCTTTAAAAAGTGTGAGTCCCACAAAATGTTGTGTGTGTAAAAAAGCTTGTTGTGTCATGTTAAATGACAAATGCAAACTCCATAAATATCACTATAAGTCATTAACAAAGTTTGTAATATCCAATAATTTCATAAGTGTAATTTTTCAATCCCTAAACTTTATGTTAAAAAAATAATATATGTCAGCACATTAGTTGACTAAACTACATTATTGTCTATGCACAAAAAAAAAACATTATTGACTAATTTAAAAAGTTGAAATCCATTTTTTTTTTTAAAATATCCAATAATATGTTCTCTTTCTATATAATTTTGTGAACGTGCGCACGAACAGAAGTATAAGTCTACCTCTTGCTTTAAATAACCAACATCAAACATATAAAATGAAGGCAAATTTTCACGACTAGCAACATGTATTATAGAATGAGATTTCCTATTATACCAAAGAAAAAAGAAAGAAAAGTATCATCTTTGAAAAATATTTAAAGTCTTAATCTCGAGACCCACCCTGAATCGGATGATCGCGAAGCGATGAACTGATTGAAATATCTAAAAAAGAAAAAAATGAGTTTTCTAAATTAGTTTGTAAAAAAGAAACACAACACAAAGAAGATCAATTTACCATTTAAAAAATCATTTGTTTTTTTGAATACAATGATAAAAATTGAACACATAACCTAATACAAACTATCTAAACCCCTTACCACTAGACCGATCCTAGTGTCTTTTAAAAAATTCATTTGTTATTTATCATGGCAATCTGCAATGCGATGACTTTCCCTTTCAATACCTTATTGTGAGACAATATAAAGGGAAATAAATAGAGTTCACAATACATGCATGTACCGGGAAAAAAGAAATCATAATATATTGGCAAGTTGTGTTCCTTGTTTGCTTGCATCTCTAAGACGCAGAGTACAATTTCTTCATTAAAAAAACAATAGCGAGTTCTTTTTCTTCACGACACAACTATGTTTTTTTTATTCTTGCTCAATTTAATTTCCTTATTCTCAAGGAATCCGCATCTTTGCTTGTAAAATGCAATTGGAAAATCAAATCCATATGGCAATCAATGGCTATCATTCCTTTATTTTAAAATAATAATAACGATGTTGGGATGAAGCATCCAATTTATAATTGCAATGTGAACACGAATCACGTGGCCATTTGTCAAGATCAATGTCAACAGCATATTTAGATTACACGTATCATTTTTGAAAAAAAAAAAAAATTTAGAATGAGGGAAGACTTAATTTCATAAATTCAAAGTAAAAGCAGCTATTCCAATTATCATCTTTGGGAGAGGTTTAAAGTCTTAATCCTGAACTCGTTCCCGAATCGGATTAGAGTCATTGTTTCGCAATTAATCCTGAACTCGTTCCCAAATCGGATTAGTTGCGAAACAATAATTCGATTGAAATATTTCAAAAATAAAATAAAAATAAAAGCAGCTAAACTCAACGTATATTCGACATGAACAAAAAATCGATTAAGTGAGCCACTTCATTAACAAGATTTCACGTACTATAATTAATTAAAAATCATGTTCAACGAGAGCGCTTTTAAGGTTATTGATTTTGAACCCTACATCTCAAACCTACTGCTCTCCAATGGATAAACCTCAACCCCTACTTACTTTCTTCTTTTTTTCCTTTTTGGGTGTCATCCATTATTTTTATATTAATATTGAAATACAGTTTATAGTTAACTGCATTCAAGACTAAACAATTTGTCAATGGTATTATATAAATGCAAAATGAAGCATAAACAAGGGAGAAATTTTAGGTAACGTAAGTGTCAATAATAAATGCCGAACTCGTAGATCAAGTTATCACTTACATTAAGCAAGCAAAAGAGTGGTAATTGCTTGGCGGTATAGCTAGCTAGCTAGCATAATCCCGCACTACATGGGACAAGTTTGAT
The DNA here is from genome assembly GCF_033153095.1 of Gastrolobium bilobum. Taxonomy (NCBI): domain Eukaryota; kingdom Viridiplantae; phylum Streptophyta; class Magnoliopsida; order Fabales; family Fabaceae; genus Gastrolobium; species Gastrolobium bilobum. Next base: position 144,566 of record NW_026895820.1, on the reverse strand, counting down.
GGAGCCAATTACCCAATTAGGTATAGGGTCAACAGAGTTATAATTGTAATATTTTCGCTTATGCTTTATATATAAATCAGTGATCGTCAATAATGACAATTGAAGTATGGACTGGTAAAGTCAGTTTTGAACTTTGAAAGTTGGTGGGTCCCGCTCTCTCGCTCTCTGTCTCACTCATCAGCTTTGCCTTTTCACGCGGTTTCACTTTTCTTTACAGATTAGCGGTAAACGGGGCCCCTTTTTCTTCCGTTCAAGAAGCTCGAAATATCTAATATACTTCTTTACCTACCAATAAAAAATAACATATTTTTTAGAAAGTGAGATTTTTTTTTTCTAATATTATGCATATATATTCTCAAAAAATACAAAGTTTATAATTTTATTTTAAATGAAAACAGTACTTATTATTTAATGTGACGGAAGTACTAAAAATATTCTCCAAGAAACTGTGCTAACCTACTGTCACGTGTCTATTATTAATATTAATATTATTATTACTTTTATTATAAGGAGCATATGGGTCCTCTTGGACCTTGACTTAGTCCAGGATGAAGAATCCTCAATTAATATGAAAGTGATGGGCCTATTTTTGACATGGTTGAATGCTGAAGACATACCCATTAATCTTTGACCCAACTTATGAACAGGATTTAGGATGGGCTTTCTGTGGTTGTGGTTGCGACTGTTTCTTCACTTATCACGGACGGACACAGCCTGCCGTTTCCAACTACCAGATGCTAATCTTGTGGTTGCAGCTGTTTCATTTTTTTTTAAGGGGGTAACGAATACGGATTTACAGAGTTCCAAGATTTTTTCTTTTTCTTTTTTTGCGAAATTGGAGTACCTTATTCAACCTCTTCTGGCTACTTTGTCACTTGAAATACGGCTCCATATACTACCTCCTTATTGGAACAACAGTGCATTGGACTTTTCCATGGAAAAAAAGACGAGATTAATCCACCCTCGACATATTTGAATCACGACCAAAACAAATCCTTAGGGATGTTTGGTTCAGGTAAAAATATTTTTACTAGAAAAATATAATTACCAAGAATCTACACGAAAAGTGAGTTAGATAGAAAAGTTAAAAAAAAAATTGTTTAGTTGGATCAAATATTACTTGACAAATTGATTAAATTTTTTGAAATCTATGTTTGGTTGAAGATAAAATATTAATGTGTAAATGGTATAAAATTACAAAAGTAATCGCATAATAATTTTTTTAATATTAAAACAGATGGCCATTGCACATGACAACACAACACAAAAGTAAGCCCATAATAATTTTGGTCTGCTTTTAGTTGCCCATATTTTCATTTAGCTGGCTAAATGCACAATACCATGCCCAACTTGTCTTTCACTGAATTATGCTTGCCTTTCACGACCTTTTCTAAATTGCTATGCAAATAAAATGGATGGGGAAATATTTTGAAACTATATACCAAACATGGATGTCATGGATTGCCTATGTCATATGCATAGGAAATTATTTCAAAGTCTCGAACCAAACGCCTCCTAATTAAGAGTTGAACATTTGGACAAATTCTTCGTCGTGCAATTATGAGAGACCTGTACATTTCAATATGTCAAAGGGCCTTTTTGGATTTAGAATATTCAATTTATTGCGAATCAAAAGCATAATGAAAGCTTTTTGGGTTTAGATTATTCAATTTATTGCGAATCGGAAGTATACTGAAAGAGATAGAAGTGTAAGAAGTTGCATTTCAACTCAAGCCCTCTCATGAATACCAGAACCTTGTTGGGTTAGACGAAAGGGTGACAACTGAGAAGGGGAAAAAAGTAGGAAAATAAAAATACAGGGCCATGATTTCACAAACATAACAAGGGATTTCCATACCAAAATAAAAAATAAAAAATGGGGATTTCCACAATGAGAGCATCGCGATTCCTTGAATTACATTTTCAAAAATGAAACTTTTTAGTCTTAAGAGATGTTTTTATATCCTTCTAATGTAAAATTAGTTTTTGTTTAAACTTATTAGTCACTTAAGCTGTGGAAGTAAATTAGAATTATTCTATTAACTTGCTGTTGTACGAAGCAAAATAATCATATGATTTGGTAGGTCAAGGAAAAGGTTAGTGGGTGAAAAGCTTGTATCCTTTTGATGGCCAACAACACGTGACAAGAACGTTTCAATCTACAATGAAACGTGACTTACGAGTTGAGGCGTCACTTCTCTCTCCAACAATGGCACATGCTATTCAATGGATGAAGATTGTGACCTCTACTCTATTAGGTCGATTTCGTCCTACACCGACACTGACATTATGAAACACATAATTTAGGAATTCTAATTCACATTCTCAAGCCCCCCCTTTCCCCCCCTTCATATACTAGTTTCTAACGGTGTCACTCTAACCATATATACTTATAATTTTCAGCATATCAGAGAAAAAAATTATGCTTTAAATGCTTAATTTTAATATTACACCACAGGAGTAGTGGTTCTTCCTTCATCTTATAGTTGTGATAATGGTAAATAAGAACAAACTCTATCGTTAAATTATCATCCCATCTTTACTGAGAAAACGTGCAAGTTTTAAATTTCTTCCTCTGCTACGGTTCTCTTGCTTGCTGAACCACAAAATCTCGAGTTTTTCCTTCACGGCAGTAGCTGTGAATTCTAACTTAATGTATAATGTTAGAAGAAGAATTCTTTGACTAGGCGTGGTTGGACTCAATGTCATAATGGATGACCAATGTTTACTAGAGACAATTATGAAACAGAAATTAAATGAAAAAAAGGGTAATCCCAGACCCCAGCAACAATTGCCATGTGGTCACAAATTCCAATTGATCAAAATGTGTACGTTTCTCATCAAGAATTAATTTTGTCATGTTCGACCCCTTTTTTTTAATAATTTGAGTTGGAAACATTAGAAATTTAGAATGAATGATTGCGTTGGTGAAAAGTGTAGCCATTGAAATTTCTGGACCTTTCACTAAATGGGGTAGCAAGCAAACGCAATGAAACCGTCGTTTTCATGTCACAGCCAGAGATATTTCGATCAGATTTGGTGGGGTAGGAGCGTGATTTTTAAATTCTTCACGGCACTGCACTGCACGTTTCTCAGATAGCAGTCACATTTGCCATACCTTCCATCATTCTAAAAGCCTTAGAACGAGGAGTAATGGATAGTATTGGTATGTGGTTTTATATCCGAAAACGGGTGAGCATTAGCTGATGCAGAACCATACTAAAAAAGGTGAATCCTTGCTTTTTAGTTAAATTGATTGAGGGCCACGATTGGAATGTTTCTTAAGAGAGAGCAGGTAGCATGCGCCTAAAGTTCTTTCTTTTCTCGTTCAACAACTTTTTACCACAACTTTTTCTTTGCCTTTTCCTTGTTTTACCAAGAAATGCTAAACTTAATTCCTCTTCCTTTGATCCTTTAATGTCAATCTAGCACAGTAACACTTGATTGTTTGTGGATAATAATAAACTTACACGCATATCCATGTTCCGATAACATTAATTAAGTTATTTTAAGATTGAGACACTCGTTCTACATCACTTAATTACATTAATTAATATTTCCTACATAATTGCAACAATTTTTGCTTGCAACGTTTGATGAAGACATTTTTTTTATATGTAAGATTGTAACGGATCTAGAGGTGGGGCACATGGAGCGGGTTAGCTCCGAGAAGGCTGGGCTAAAGAGGGTAAAAAGGAGGCCCAGTTATCTAAGTGATTATGTGACGGGCTAAGGAAGAATAGTGGGCCGTCAGATCATTGGGCTGAACTATCAGCATTTTCAATAGTCTCTCGAGTTGCAATTTCCATTTTATTTTCTGTTGAATCACTGTTGTGAACTTCAATACCCATGTAGGGAGAATATTTTCTTTTAACAAATTATTTATTAATTTAATACAAGTAAAACATATATAGAAAGTGTGCGTATTTCAGTCGCACATCACCTCTATGCATGATGTGCAAACAATACAAGACACATACCTTTTTATTTTTGGAATTAATCAAACTCTAATTATTTCTTTGAAGCGAGTTGGCTCCCCTAGTATTCTCACAAGCTTTGCCTCTTTGAGACAGCTATGGAACTAATTTGGAGTGCAAGGCGATTTAGAGATGAAGATATTTAAACTCTTCCCAAAAATGACGTATGAGGATCGAACTGAGCCCTTTTCCTTTTCACTTACTCAGCTTACTTGCTAGCAACTGAAATATTAGCATTTGATCAAGACGCATACCTGGTTATAAGCATTCAAGTCGCATAAATATCACATACGCATGCATGACACGTGATAGTCGTCTTTTGCATTTGCATAAATTGCATATAAGATAATGGGCGGTTTAAAAACATACACTCCCACCCAAACCCTTTGGCACAGTTGGTCCGGAGGCTGTGTTCCCTTAACCAGTGGTCTCGAGTTCGAGCCCTGAGTATGGAAAAAAAGGATTGGGTAGAGCCGCCCCCACAAGGGTCCTACGGTGCTCGGTTTGAGATTAGTCTCACCCCGAATGGGGTGGGGATACCTTTCAGTTTACTGAAAAAAAAAAAAAAAAAAACATACACTCCCTGTGCACTTTTTACTCATATTAAATTGATAAATATTCCACATAATGAATTAAACCGATAAAACATTTTATTTTAGAAATAAAAGCGTCTAACAGCCGAGATTTAGATATCATACATACGGCGGGGTGGACAGAGGGGCTAAAATGGAGGCGCCATCTTCTTTTGTCCAAATTGCAGCTTCGACATAATGTATTATGTGATAAGTGCGTCTTTAAAATGTAATTTTGTCCCTTCACAAAAAAAAAATTTCTTTTAATTTTAAATTTTGAAATATACATAATTTCATCCTTTCACAAAAAATTCTGTGTGTCTATGGCAGGGAAAGTGTTAACAGATGTGACTCTGGTAGTAACTCGTGGATTAGTGTGGATCTGGTCAAGCTGAAGTTAGCCTCGCGATTTATCCTTATCCGAATGATGTGTTTTTTGTGCTGATCTTTTAGAAACAACGGCCCTGTCCCCTGGTTTGGGCCATTGAATCAACGGGAGTCAACTGGGTAGTCCCAAACAAAAAAAGAATATGCAAGTTGATCTATTAAATAAAAATATTTACTCAATCATCTGGTGTTATATATGTTCTAGAGGGAAGATATTTTGACTACCAAAAATTTTCACTGTCATCTTATTACCTATCTAATCACCATTGGATTAATATTTTCTCTCTCTTCAAAAACTTTTTAACATTCTCTCTTTGATCCAATGGTGATTTGATAAGTAGTAAGGTGGTAGTGGACACTTTTAGTGGTCAAAATATCCCCCTCTATGTTCTAATAGTTAGATTTAGAAATTTGTGCTAAAAATAAGTATTAATTGTTACATGGGGTAAACTATTTCATCACTTATGGCAAAAATAGTTTATGCCACAGCCACAAAATTGAGAGAAAGAAACTATAAAAAAAATAAGAGAGAAAAATTTCATGGAGTTTACTCCTTTTTTGTGTTTGTGGCAGACAAATTATTTTTGTCACAACTGCAGAAATAATTTTTTCTGAGATCATTTTACACCAGTATAAGAATAATCAGTCTTACATCAAATTTTTACCGTTGATTTTCATACATCTAACAGTTAAAATTTGTATGGGATAAAATCAACTTACATATATGTAAAAATAATAAATTTTACATCAAATTTTAACGGTTGATTTTCGTGCATTTATCGATTAAAATATATTGTGTCTTATTCATTAATTAAATATTAATCTCAATAAATCTTAACCGGCAAATGCACAAAAATCAAAAGCTAAAATTTAATGTAAAACTTATTATTTTTACATCAGTATAAACTGGCTTTATCTTTTATATATACATATGTGTGTGTGTTTGTGCGTAAAATATTTTATACTGACAGAGATATAAATTTAAATTTTGAATAAAATATTTAAGAAAATTGTAGGATTGAGAAATATTCTTCTTATCCTTTATGAGAGTGTTTTACAGAGGACACATTTTCTTTTTAACCGTTTAAATATCTTGACTGCCAGAGTTATCTAAGCTTCGTTGGGACATGAGGCAGCTAGTAACCAAGGATCATGACGAAATAGAAGAATATAAAATGCAATCAAACTTACCGGATACACTGAATGAATAGTCCTTACTTTTGCTCCATCTCGTTGATAAATGTCTGAGAGATGCTGTTGGGTAAAAATTAGATTCTCACTTTTAATGACACAAACCGATGAATGTTTCAAATTTAGGTCCATAAGGGTGATATTATTATTTATTATTTTTTGTGAAGAAAAACTACACAAATTAAATAATTTTTAAGGGTTTTACAAGAGTTATTTTCTTTTGAAAAAATGACTATGTAATATTATAGAGATTCGTTTTGTGTCCTGTAATTTCTTTTTTTTTTCTTTTTTCTTCAAAAAAGGTGAATCTCACAAAATGTTATATGTGTAGAAAAGTTTGTTCTGTCATGTTAAATGACAAATATAAACCCCAATTTTTAATACCTAAATTCTGCATATCCCCATTTGTTATTAGAAGTGGTTGTTTTTAATTTCTCAAATCATCCCCCTTTTCAATAATAGGGAGGTAAATTGATTGTAGTATAGTGCACAAAAATTCCTTTTATTTCGACAAATACACATTAATTATATGATGGTTTTGTTACAGTGATGCTTGTTAATTTTGGTGGCCGGAAAAAATGGATATCTAAATTATTTAAAAAATGACAAACAAATAGCAATATTTTAATTCTAAACTGCATCAATTTTCCAAATGTTCAATTAGTCAATGACGTTTTCCTTTCCCTCTCTCTCTTATGTCGGTCATTAATCAGTGGGTAGCATCGCCTAACTATAAATTAAGTAATTTATTTACTAAAACATGCTCATTGTGCATAGAAAATTAGCGAGTGGTCCTTTCCTGGTAGCTTTGCGACTTTGTGATTGGGAGTAAGATTGTTCTGTTTTGGCTCTTAAAAGAGAGATCTCTAGACAACTCAATACCTTTCTTCAAATCCCACCCTTTCTTGAAGGATGTGCATAGCTTTGTTTCTTTGGCAAGCCCACCCACTCTACCCTTTTCTTCTTTTGAATAACAGAGATGAATATCACAACAGGCAAGTTTTCTCTAACCAAAAGTACTATTTCCCCTCTTATTAATTTCTTGTTTGGTTGGGGTGCATGCATGCCTTTACATATGGTAATTTATTTTTTATTTTTCTTGTATGAAGACCTACGAAACCCATGTCATGGTGGGAAGGTAGTGATATACTGGGAGGAAGAGATGAGATAGCAGGAGGGACATGGTTGGCTTGTTCGAGAGAAGGAAGAATAGCTTTTCTTACCAATGTTTTGGAGCTTCGTACCCTCCCCGAGGCTAAAAGTAGGGGAGATTTGCCTGTCTCATTTCTTAAGGTATATAACATATTGAGTTTACTTTTGATTTACTTCAAAATTTTGTAATGTATTGGCACATATTATTTATATAATTTTTGTTTATATATTATCCAATTATATATTCTTAACCTAAAGAAAATAAAATAAAATAAAATAACTAGAAAGAGGAAGAATGATAAGATACTTTTTCAGATGCTAAGTGTTTGGACGAACATTAATCTGGATTCTCTGTGTAGTTAATGTCTGCTCTTATCTTAAGGCCCACTTAAGACTCCCTTACTCGAAGTGCTGGCTGACTCAACTGACTGCTACTCCAGTACGCGCAGCAGTTAGGGACATGTCTACTCGCCTATTCCTGGTTCCGAGTATCTCTCTTGTACGCGCACGTATAGCTCGCTGTGTTAACCCGGAACACTAAGAGAATCAGGGGATCCTTTGCTTTTACATTATTTTTTATGTCTGAAGTCTCAATTGTTCTCCATCTCAATTAAACTCAATGTATAACTGTTCCAAAATTCAAACTAACCATTGATGTTTCTTTGGTTCTCTTCTTGGATTTTCATACTCATTTGAACTTATAATGCAGAGTAAAAAGAATCCGAAAGAATTTGCAGAGAGCTTAAAAAGAGAGGCTCATTGTTACAATGGTTTCAACTTAATCGTGGCCGATATTTCATCAAAATCGATGGTTTACATCTCCAACAGGCCCAAAGGACAACATATTACTATTCAAGAGGTTTCTCCCGGGCTGCATGTACTTTCAAACGCGAAGCTAGACTCACCGTGGCATAAGGTTACTTATATACCTTTCAGTTGTGTTTAATATTATTAAAAAAAAAAACAAATCACACTATATTGAGAAATTTCCATAAAGTAATAACTTTAAATTTCAGTGTCATAATTGTACTGAAATAAAATAAAAATTGGTTAAATAAAAAAGTTAAGAGTCATAGTATGCAGGAGATTGAGTGAATGGGTAGGTTAAATGACTTGATCATTAGATAGTTTCAAAACTTGAGTGAGCTATCTAATTGGTGCCGGTTGCCGTGACTATTTGAGTTTCAAGATCGGAAATTCGAACATTAAAAAAATATCCTTCGAGGGTTGAAATTGTAAAAACAATATATATCTAGAAAAAAAAAAACTTGGTGAGATTGAACGTACATAACTGAAATAAAAAAAATATTAATTAAAATTTTATTTTATAAATTTTGAAACAATTTTTTTTACATAAATTAAATCAATTTACCCTTATATAAATTAATTTTATACATTGCTTTTTTAATTTTAAACATTCTTTTTAATTTTTTTTAATTATATTCTTAAATTTTAAATATTTGTAAAACTTATGAGATATATTCTAATTTATAGAATATTTGATTCCAGATATATGTCATCATATAAAATAAAATATTATTCCAACTTCACATAAATTCTTATCTTTTTTTGAACTTTACTCCCACTAAAATCCAAAATTTTTCTTTACCTCTTTACAGGCTCTGCGTCTTGAAATGGGTTTCAAAGAACAACTTGTTAAATATGGGGAAGGTGAAATACCTGTGAAGGAGGTAATTCAAAAGTTAATGAAGGACAAAACTAAAGCTGAAGAAAGTCGTCTACATCATGTATGCTCTCTTGATTGGGAATTCAATTTGAGCTCCATTTTTGTTGAAGTAGAAACACCACTGGTAAACTAATAACTGTACCCCAATACATATTTCAATCAGAATCACGGGACCTTTTACTTAAGTACTGACCAATCCAATCAATCTATACGCAGGGTCTGTTTGGCACTAGGAGTAGTGCTGCGTTAATTGTACGATTAAGTGGGGAAGTAAGTTTCTTTGAGGCATATCTCGACGACGGCGTGTGGAAGGAGCATGTTATTGATTTCCATATTCAAAAGTAGTTGTTGACAAATGGGCATAAATAAAGCAGGCATCCATGTTTAAACGTTTTACATACAGTGTTGTATGTTGTACATAGCAATTAGTCTATACGTGTTGTGTATGTTATCTCTCGTCACAAGTTTCTCATGTACATTATTATTCGGTTTGATATTTTTTATATTATAGGAGATAAAATTATTTCTTACATACATAAAAATTTATAAGACCTATGTTTTATTTTTCTCTCTCTTCTCTTCACTTAATTCCACATACTCATTTTTATCTGAACCGATCACTCATATAGGGATTTGAGGGTTAGAGCTCACAATAAGCATATTAAGATTTTAATTCTGACCAAGGTAAAATAATAACTTTTGCATGATCTAGACATAGACTTGCTTGAGTTGCAAACTGCTTAATTCATTGAACATTATTGCTTAACTTAAGAGGAATTATTAAGACACTAGAATTCCAATAAGGTTAAAGAGTTAAAATTACTAAGACATTAGGATTTAACTAATTAATTAAAAGAAGATGAATTGTCTGAACAATTGAGGTAATTGATTATAAGAATTAACTCAGATTAATAAGGGAGGATCAAAGGTGAAGTGCACTCCGGCTACAATTTTTCATCATAATTTCGTCAATTGTTTTCATTGTTTGCGTTCTTAATTTAAATTACTTCATAGTGATTGTTTTTAATTTTACTAATACAAATCATTCTCAACTTAAATTGATCTGTCCAAATTAGAGAGAATAGTGAGAACAATACTTGGTCTCATTAATCTTTGTGTGAACGATATTTTATTCACTACTTTATTACTTGTACAGCCGATATACTTGCCGTGATTGTAACACTAACTCGGTCAGCATGTCTGGAAAGATCTCTGGCCTTCTGCATCAGGGAATAACTTCTTCTCTGCTTCTCTTGGTTATGAATATACATTGCCAGAGATTAGTTGATAGGGACATTTCTTAGTATTCTAATTGTATGATCACCTGCTGGATGATCTAGGGTTGGAGGAATGAGAGGGTTCATAGCAGTAGGCCAGTACTGAATTTCAATTCTGTGCGGATGGTAGGCGGCAAGGCTATGGAGATCCATGATACTTTACAATTTGTTAATCGAAGGATTATGAGGGGAAGAGTCTTAAGCAAGGCAATCTATTGGCAGCCACTGACAGTTGATGTGGTGAAACTTAATAGAAATGGTGCTGCGAGGGGAAATCTTGGTATTGCAAATTGTGATGGCTTGTTGCGAGACTCGCAAGGAATTTGGCTAGGTGGTTTCTCTTACAAAGTAGGGCAGTGTTCAGTGCTATGAGAAAAACTTTAGGGTTTTTTTGAGAGGTTTGGAATTTGCCTGCAACAAGGAGTGGAGAAGTCTAATTATTTAATGTGATGCAGTAACGTTTATTTCCTTGCTCACCAAGCCTTCTAATGATGCTCGTGAGTCGGATTTGTTGACTCAGATACGGGAATGGTTGAAGCATGATTGGCAGATTCGTCTGGTGCATGCCTTTCGGGAAGTGAACGATTGTGCATCCCAGTTGGCTAATTACCTCTTGGATAACTCGGAGTTGGATGACGTTTGACACTTCGTGAGACCCCCAACAGCTCTTGATTTGCTCCTGCAGGATGATGCATGTAACATCCTCGTCTCGAGCCGGTTCAATTAACATGCATATGATACAAACAGAAACAGCGGAAGACTTATCTTACGAAAATACGACCTAACTTTTTCTTTTTCTTTTTAAATTCTTATTCGGCGTAAATGAAAATCGGACAAAGTAACCTCTGTAAATCAAACAACTGGAGATTTTCCAATCCCACTCCCAAGAGTTCCTGATAGACAGTTTGAACAATATTTATATCCAGAAGTACCAGTCATGCAAATATAATCAGATACCCATCCATGGGCGCATGCAGAACTTGGCTCAGTGCCGCTAATCTAACAACATGCAATCTAATACATAAACATAACTGAATACTACATAGTCATATCAACATGCCTGAATACAAACATGTACATGCATCAAACTGAAGAACATGTACAAGACATATACATGCCATATACAAAGTAAAGGATCTAACATCATGATCCATCAAATGCGAAAATACGAAATAACATAAATGCACTCCAAAAAGTTAGCAGCCTACAGCTACTCAAAAACTGATCCGTCCCCAACGCCTCAACCACGGGTCGCGTCTTTGCTTAGTGAGGACTCACCCGGAATCTGGGCACCTGAAAATATGTCCCCAAAGAGGGGTGAGATTACAAATCTCAGTAAGCTCTAGGTTTATAGAGAATTCTCCATACCCCTGGCTCACTCCTGCATGAAAGTCAGATACAGAGTATACAAATGCATTTATAATAGATATCATAACAGAACAAAACATATTTCATATCATATCATATCAGAGGCGTGCGCCGTCATTCCCAAGGGAGGACCCCAGGCGAAAATTAACGCACGTGTTCCCAAGGGAGGACCCCAAGCGGAAATCAACGCACGTGTTCCCAAGGGAAGACCCCAAGCGGAACCAGAACATGTCAGAGGTGTACATCGTCAGTCCCAGGGAAGACCCAAGAAGACATCAGTGTACCATATATCACTACATAAATCATATCAGAACAAGTCATATCATATTATCAAATAGCTCTATATGAATGCATCTATACAAAGTATCAAACAACAGTCATAAAGTCCAACCATAGTCCACTAACCATGGTGGAGCACTCAAGCAGGAAAAGACTCCTTAAACATAGAGCTTACCTCTTGAAGCTTTATCAATCCGCTTACTTGTGATACAAGTTACTTATATCGCTTCAATAAGATTCCAATCCTTTTAAATCCCTAGGCACACCTAGAGAAGAATCCACAACAAAATCAATAAAATGATCCTATGCCATGATCCTTACATAAGGCATACATTTTATCGCTTATTTTCGTTTCTTTACGTTTTTGCCAACCCTATGCCAATACACAAGTCTAGACCATTTTATAGTCATTAGCGTTCTTTAGTTTAATCAAGTGTTCACTTGAGAATTTTCTACATAAATCATGCCATTTTTCCTTCAAAAGGCCGTGGACATACTCTTAGGGAATCAAGATATTTTTCCAATAATTTTTCAAGCCATTTAACTTCTTGACTCATCAATTTCATACTTTGAAAAACAACACATTTATTAAAATGAGATGTAACAACATCTACCCCTAAACCACCTCCTAGGCCGAAATCCAAGGGAAAGAACCAAGGTTTTCTCTTTTTTTTCATTTCATTTTCTTTACTTATTTTAACAACTTACACATACACATATATCTATTCATCAAGTTCCAATTAATTTTTGTAATGACAAGTCTCTCCAAAGCCCCCAAGGCCTAAACATAAGGGCAATTATTCATAGGATTTTTCCTCACTTAAGGATTCTTACTAATTCCTCAACTTTCCACTTATTCCAACACCTTACACCTTCCAAATACATGAATTACAATTTTGCACATCATTCCCTCCTTACACTCTCATGGCCGAAACATAAAGGGAGATAGACATGGGATTTTTTTTCCATTTTATACATACACAAATGCTTATTTAACATTCCTACATCCAAAACATCCATAAAACATTATCTATTCGAATTTTAAACCAATTTATTTCCCACCCAAATATGCTCATAAATTTCATGACTTAAATCATCAAAATAAAGCCATGAAAATAGGGGTTTATTACCTCCAATCACTTGTACAAAGCCTAAAGATCCATCTCCAAGCAAAGCTTCTTCAAAAATGCACTTTCCCCTCCTTGATGAATAGTGTCACGAAAATGGGAGGAAGAAAGAACTCCTAGCACACTCAACTATAGCTCAAATTGATCGGTGGAATGGATTCATTGGATGGTTTACAATCGATTTCATATAGTGGACTTTGTGATTTGGTTGAAGATTGGAGGAGAAATTAAAGAAAATAAAAACTTAAACCTAAGCCCCTTTCCCATGGAAAAGCTTCGGGCAGCATATGGGGAGAAGAAGAAAGAGGGCATCGTACAAGTAGAATGAACGGATATAAAGGAGTTTACGGTTGGTAAAATTAAGTTAGTTTAACTGGGTAACAACTTATCTATCTACACACTTCCATTCAATATCAAACTTTACACACTAGTCAAGACTATTTTTATGATAATATTTATAATTTTATTTTTTATTTTTGGATAACTTTATTTACCTGCATTTTTACTTCTTAACTGTCATTTTAACTCTCTTTTTTTACCAAAAATAATTTTGTTTCTTTTACTTCTAATCATTCTTCAATATTAAATCTCTAATTACTAGTAAGGGTTATTACAATGCAGCAGGGGTCTCCAGACTTAGGGACTTCACTTTGAGATGATTCTGTCTAGGTGTTTTTTTTTTTTTTTTTTTTTGCTTTGCTGCTTTCTATTTCTTTGCTTTGGGCTTAGCCCTTCCTTACCAAAAATAAATAAATAATAATAGATTAAATTTTTTATATTATTGTCGTATTCGGAATCATGACGAGAGAATATGAAGGTATGGAGTTGGCAGTTGGCACCAATCTTTATTAGATTAGGGAAAATGTTGCTTTTTATTTTTTTTTATTTTTATTAAAGCAAATTGGTCTTTAAAAACAAGAGCGGATTGGAGAACCAACTATGAGTAAGAAGGTATTAACATTTTACTTTGTCTCTCTTTTTTATAATAATTTTTTAAGGTTACATTTAAATTATGATAACCTTAAAATATTTTATTTATTTTACCCTTAAAATCAAATAAATGATATCAAAAATAATTTGCAGAGATATATATTGTAAAAGTTTATTTTTGGGAAAATTCAAAAATAAAATGAAAGTGAAGTTAACAAAGTGACATATACTAAAGTGAACAAGAGTTATCTTTAGCTTTACCTTCCTGTTTCATTTTATTTTCGCATTTCGTTTGAATAATGTATCATATGGATCCTCTTTGAGATCCAGTCCTATTTTTATTGTAACATGCAGTTTCAGCTTTATGATAAATCCCTTGGTCATGTTGGAGTAATGACAAAGTCCAACCTAAAATTATCAATACTTGTTATAATATATATCTTTATGCTTGTATTATAATTATCAATTCTCCAGGAATGGATCCATATATTTTGAAAAAAAAGAAGTATTAAAGGGGTGTGTTGTTAATGAAGAGTTTAAACAGAATAGATTTTCATTAAAATGCTCCTGGCTACTAATTCACGTGCAACAATAAATAAATGGTAACAATTGCTGACAGTAATTCACGAGTTAAATATTTTATGCAATAATACCCCATAGGAACAACTATTAATTTCATGCATCCTAGGAAGTTAGGAACATACTTCCATGACTCGCTACAGATTAAGTTGAAACAGCTCATTCTGAGGGAAAAATAATTAAGTAAAGGCGGCATTCATGAATCATGAGACTCGGTAGTCTAAAAACCTTGAGTCATAAATTAAGAACAATTCATCGACCTCTGTGCTCAAATGAAATATGGGCAGGGATAACTGAATATACTTATGGAATTATGTAAGAGACCGATACTTTAGGCTCAAGAAAGGACAAGTGATTTTTTTATTTTTTTTTAAGGCAAATAAAGGAAAACTAAACCTAATTAGATAGCTATGAATATGGATATGGGCTCCCAAAAGAGCCCCTTGGTCAAAAAATCTACTATTCATATATAAATTTTATAAATAAGAGGTAAAACTTGCAGTATAGACATTCTCTCTATTGTTGTTATGCTGTTACTGTATGCACATCATTCCTTTAACAAAGTCGTTGTTCACAGTATATAATGATATGTGATATGGATAAAATACAATAGGTCCATCCAAGGATTAAAACCCAAAGATTAAAAGTCCAAACATCAGAGTGCGCGATGGCTTCATCGCACTTAAACCATCTTTAAACATGACTTCAAAGTTAAGAAATAAGTCAATAAAGCACGAATAAGAAACCACCGCGCCACAGAACCAATACATAAAGGACAACACCGGCTTGCCACCACTCTACCCAGATAGCTTGACATAATAGAGATAAGGCCAGAAAGGCACCAGCTGAACCTGCAGCCCATAAACAGCCAATCAGAAGGCATACCGCCTACCCAATGCGGCATCAGATTCACTATATAAACAAAGTGTACATACTCAGGTATAACAATCTAATTAAGTAAGAATACCACATAAGTCTGACTTTGATACTGACTTGAGCATCAGAATGTCATTGCAGGTATCCACCCCAATCAGGTACATCGTGCCAAAGAAGAATCATATTCATCTCACTACAAACGGCTAAGCCACCAACAGTCCAAGAAGCAGATAATTCAACCCAAAGTCTTCTCTCATCTACTGTGTGTGATTGGGCTCGATACATATTGGCCGGTCTATATTGTATTGGTATGATCAATATGCTAATCTCAAAAGTATCTTATTTATAAATACCTAAGAAAATCTTTAAATCCAAGATTAATATAATAATCTTTTAACTAGACAGCCGTGTATTTAATAGATAACAACTCAAAACAACTTACCTTGAAATTTCGGGGCAAAATCACGCCTCTGCCACATACCCTGCAATCATATTGCTAGATTTGATTAGTTTAGACTTTCTTCAACTCAAACAGGTGAAAGATCACACACACACACACATCCGTGTATTTAATACATAATAACTGAAAACAACTTACCTTGAAATTTCGGGGCAAAATCATGCCTCTGCCCACATACCCTGCAATCATATTGCTAGATTTGATTAGTTTAGACTTTCTTCAACTCAAACAAGTGAAAGATCACATACACACACTATATAAATATAAATATATATATATATGGGGTACGTGCTCACATGTAATCTGAATCAGGGATTCGTTGAGTCATTCACTCATTTGTAAGAATCGGCAATTTGCAATTTTTTGCAAATTAGAGTCTTTGTGGCATCATGCAAATCCTAGTGCAGATGATACAGTAAATAATGTCAACTTGTGTAACAGTACCAGGCAAAAGTAGTAAACCTTCCCTGTACTTGATATGGGATCTGCAACTTCTACGACTTTTAACAAAACATAGTAAGAGGCACCATTTCTTAGAGATAGTGACAGCAATTTCACCACCCGTCTCCCTCAGCTAGGCCCTCAGACAGTTGCTATAACAAATATACGAACACTGTCATAAGAGAGCATTTTTAAATCTTTCTAAATCCTTAACCATTTAATTTAACCATATTTCTAAATATTTCTCAAAGAGCATTTTTAACTATTAATTTAAAAGTGATAAAAAAAAGTAAGAATAAAATTTAATGGTAAGATTTATGCTGGAGTAAGAATCAGTCTTCCAGAGGAATATATAAGAAAGTTTTCAATATTTTTTACGAAATATATATACTTATAAATACTTATACTATTTTATGGGTAATACTTTTCTTATGTTACATAAGAAAAATATTATCTCCTACACTCATATTTTTCAAATAAATTCCATAATAATTTTTTTTTCAATTTCAACTTTTTTCTCTCTTTTATTTATTGTGAACGTAGAATATAATAATTTTCTTATGTAATATAAGAAAGTATTACACTTATTTTATGTTAATATAACTTTTATAACATATTTACAATAAATATCCAATTATTCTCTATATAGTTAATCTTTAATTTTGTGTCGTATTCTAAAGGGTAGTGGATGTATTATAACTAAATGTTCAAAGACAAAAAGCATTTTTCACTTTTTGTGCGGCGAACAATCCTTCTTTAGTTCTTTCATTATTAATCATGGTTAGTTACGGTTAGTTCTCTTATATTAAAAACAATGGGGGTATTGGCAATTTGTTTAGAAGAGCAAAGATTTCCTCATAGGTAAGAACCCTTTCTTTGAATCCCTTCTTTCACATAGCAAGGAAGATGCTTATAAAAGGACTTTTGCAAAAAATTCAGAAGATTCGTTCTGATCAAGCACGCCACAATAGTCTCGATACGTCGTCAGATATGGTCACGCACGTGATCATGCTACCAAGTTTAGTATTCATCTAAATAAAATAAAACATAAGTCTCCAAATAATCAACTCAACTTAAAAATTGTCTTCACAATTTCATAACTAAAATTAATCCTAGCTAGATTGAAATTTTTATCATGGATTTGTTTTTTTCTTATTAGAAAAGAGGTTCAGGAACTAGCGTAGGACAGAGATGGTATGCTAATGTCATGTAAATAAAATATAATTATAAGATAAAAATATTTTTACTTAACACTTTTTTTTAAAGAAATTCAATGTTATATAATTTACGAATGATATATTATACACGAGTGGATTAAAATAAAATAAAATAAAATAAAATCCACGATTGGCAAACTGTGTCTGTAACAGAGCAGTACCTTTTGCTTTATAACAATTACATGCTCTGTTCTGCAATCTGCACTGAACTTCCCATTTCATTACAGCATGGGTCTCTCATCCATTGCCATTACGTTTTTCTCTTTCCTTTTTCTCATTCACCACCACCTCGTTCACGCCGAGTCAACTCAGCCTCCTTATGCTTGTGATGGCTCAAACCCATCAACCAGATCCTTCGTTTTCTGCAATCCCAAGCTTCCCATTTCTCAAAGAGCCAAAGACCTCGTATCACGACTCACATTGGACGAGAAACTCGCCCAACTCGTGAACTCAGCTCCCCCCATTCCCCGACTCGGTATCCCGAGTTACCAGTGGTGGAGCGAAGCATTGCACGGTGTTGCCGACGCTGGTCCTGGCATCAGATTCAATGGCACAATCAAATCCGCAACCAGCTTCCCTCAAGTTATTCTCACTGCTGCTTCCTTCGATCCCAACCTCTGGTATCAAATTAGTAAGGTCAGTTCACTCCATTTTTTTTGCTCTTCTAAAATGGTTGCTATTTATAAGTTTATGAATAATAACGTGTGTGTGTGTGTGTGTGTACGTGAAGGCTATTGGAAGAGAAGCTAGAGCAGTGTATAATGCTGGGCAAGCTATGGGGATGACGTTTTGGGCTCCAAACATAAACATTTTCAGGGACCCCAGATGGGGGAGGGGGCAAGAGACAGCTGGTGAAGACCCTACGGTGAATGCCAAATATGCTGTAGCGTTTGTGAGAGGGCTTCAAGGTGATTCATTTCATGGAGGGAAACTTGGAGAGCGTCTTCAAGCTTCAGCTTGTTGCAAGCACTTTACTGCTTATGATTTGGACAATTGGAATGGCGTGGATCGCTTCGTCTTCGATGCTCGCGTAAGTGTGTTAAGAATCTTTGTGTGTTAATGCCATTGGCTTTTAGTTTAGTTTAATCTGCTGGGCTCGTTTTTTTAGTAATTTGCTTTGTTAATTGTTGGTTTGTGCCGTCAATGAATGTTTGAAACATTGAACCATAATGTCATGTCTTGTGTTCTTTGCTCTGCTACTCTTAAATCTAGGCAGTGTGTGTGTGTGCGTGTTTTTTTTTTTGTTTAAATAATTGTACATTGGATTCTTTTTAATTGTAGTTGTGGTGCGGCTAAGTGCTTTACTCTTTATCATTCTTTACTGAATAGTTTGCTGTCAAATTGTGTGCTTTTGTTTCTATTAATTTTTTAGTGTACTTCACTGATTTAGCATCTATGTTCTTTAAGAATTAAGACTTAGATAATTATTTTATACCTGCTAAAATATATGTGAAAACACAGATATACTTATGATTCTATGTATGACCTTCTCGTTACTTTTTGATGTTTAAGGTTTAAGATTATTGATGTGATGCTATATGTTGTTACTGTTTACTTCCTGTCTTTTTGCCATTTTCTGAATTCTTGAAATCCTTTATGATTCAGGTCACTTTGCAAGATTTGGCGGACACCTATCAGCCTCCATTTCAGAGTTGTATACAACAAGGACGAGCCAGTGGGATAATGTGTGCTTACAACCGTGTCAATGGGGTCCCAAACTGTGCAGATTTCAATCTATTAACCAAAACCGCAAGAAAACAGTGGAATTTCGATGGGTATATTAGCTTTTCTCTTTTTGAAGCAATGGTTTTACTGGCCAAGACACTTCACTTCTTTTTTTATTTTTTTGGTGAAACCTCTTTTTCAATTTGACCGTTTTACGTTTTCCCCCTTTCTTTTTGAAGCTACCGATTTCACCGGAATGAGAGAGTGACACATTACTTTTATCTTAATACCAACGTTTTTTGTTGTAAAATATCAGGTATATTACGTCTGATTGTGGAGCAGTTGATATCATACACGATAAGCAAGGTTATGCAAAAACAGCAGAGGACGCTGTAGCCGATGTCCTTAGGGCAGGTATAGTGGGACTTTGCCCAATCCTCTCTTCTTTATCTGTATATTTTGTTTCTTTGTTTATGCGATTATCATAGAATATTAATAAATCTTTATACAAATGAAATCACAATGTCCAAGGGGTAATTATCCAATCATATCAAAGTTCTCAATACATGATGCTTTTTTCACTTGGTTTGGTCGGTGTACTTTCTTTGTCAATATTCCTAGCAAAGTCATATACTCATATGGTTTGGCCCACACTTCCATTTGGTCCCCACATATGCCTGCTTGTCTTAACCTAATCTCTCACTATCAGTCATCAAGGTCCTTTCTGGCAGTAAGCATATAATTGCAATATCAAGTCCAAAAATTCACGACTGGACTCCACTTTTGAGTCATGGATTGGGCTATGTGCTATTTCCTTGCATAATATTTAAGGTAGAAAAACGCTTGAATCTTGCATAATATCTAGTTCTACATCTATCGTTGGGCCTGAACACAAACAAAAAAATAAAAGAAGAAAACATACGGTTCCCTAAATTCATAGAGTAAAATTTTTACCCATGTTTTTATTACACCACTATGATATGCGAGGATTGATCCCCTATTATACATGGATTGGACCATGCACACTATCAAAGTGGTGTTTGAACAACATAACTCTAGATTTTGATGGAACTTGATGATTGACTGATTGTGTTATCAAAATTTGCAGGGATGGATGTGGAGTGTGGTGATTACATGAATAAGCATGCTAAATCAGCAGTGTTACAGAAAAAAGTACCTATATATCAAATTGACCGTGCCCTTCAGAATCTGTTCTCTATTAGAATGAGGCTAGGCCTATTTGATGGAAATCCTGCCAAGCTCACATTTGGCACGATTGGTCCCAATCAAGTTTGTACCAAACAAAACCTTCAACTAGCTCTTGAAGCTTCAAGGAATGGCATTGTCCTTTTGAAGAACACTGCCTCACTACTCCCACTTCCAAAGACAAACCCCAGTATTTCCCTTGCATTGATAGGCCCCAATGCCAATGCTTCATCGCTAGCTGTTCTAGGAAACTATTATGGCCGTCCTTGCAAATTGGTGACGCTATTGCAAGGCTTTCAGCACTATGCTAAGAACACCATTTATCATCCTGGTTGTAATGATGGACCACAGTGTTCTTCTGCTCAAATAGACCAGGCAGTGGAAGTAGCAAAAAAAGTGGATTATGTGGTGCTGGTTATGGGATTGGATCAAAGTCAAGAGAGGGAATCACATGATCGCGATCACCTAGACTTGCCAGGCAAGCAACAAGAACTCATCAATAGCGTTGCCAAAGCTTCTAAGAAACCAGTTATTTTGGTCCTCATGTGTGGAGGCCCTATAGATATCACCTCAGCTAAGTTTGACAAGAAAATTGGAGGCATCTTGTGGGCTGGTTATCCAGGGGAACTTGGAGGAATGGCCCTGGCCCAAATTATCTTTGGTGACTATAACCCAGGTGAATTTTCTTCAATACTTTCATCCATCAACAATTAAGCACACATAAGGAGAGGGAAAAAAGCTAATCACTAAACACTACATGTATTTAAAAGACTTTTGAGTAATAATTCTTGATCCACTCTTTCTAATGCATTTTTTTATTATTAAATAAATCTAATATGAGTCTCACTAAATATTTTCACAAGTATATTTTCCTAAAACATTATTACTCAAATGGGTGCAATGCAGGAGGAAGACTACCACTTACATGGTACTCAAGAGATTTCATCAGAGTACCAATGACAGACATGAGAATGAGAGCTGATCCAGCATCAGGCTATCCTGGGAGAACATACAGATTTTACACAGGTCCAAAGGTGTATGAATTTGGCTACGGCCTAAGCTACTCAAATTATTCCTATGAGTTCGTTTCTGTCACACAGAACAATCTTCACTTAAATCAATCATCTACTCATTTGATGGTTGAGAATTCTGAAACCATCCGTTACAAACTGGTTTCGGAGTTGGGTGAAGAAACATGCCAAAGCATGTCGGTCTCAGTCACTATGGGAGTTAAAAATCATGGAAGCATGGTGGGGAAGCATCCAGTATTGCTGTTTATGAAGCAAGGTAAACAGCGAAATGGAAATCCAATGAAACAGTTGGTGGGTTTTCAAAGTGTGAAGCTAGATGCAGGGGAGAGTGCTCAAGTAGGATTTGAGGTAAGCCCTTGTGAGCATCTTAGCATAGCAAACGAGGGTGGTTCAAAGGTGATACAAGAGGGGTCTTATTTATTGCTTGTGGGGGACCTAGAGTACCCAATAAATATCACTCTTTGATGTAATGTAACCTGCTTATGAAATCGAAAGCTCGTTACGCTTTACGGATTCTGAGACTAATAAATGTGTTTTGATTTTTGATTTGACTCCTGGCCCATCCTTATACACATTAATGAAAAAAATCAATATCATTATTTTCTTAAAAAAATCAAACCGAATTTATCTATGATGACGATGTGTAAAACTATTTTGAATATATTATTTGGTTTACTATTTCAATCTTATCTCAATTTAAAAATGTTTAGGTAATCTACAGTACTTGCAAGTTATATTATAAATATAGATAGATAGATAGATGCAAATCCAGATCTGCTCCACAAAGTTCAAACTTGGTGGGCAGGCTTCAAGTTCAAACTTTGAAATTTATAATTTGGCGTTTGGGCGCAACTGATCGAATTGAAAATGCGTCAATTATTGGGATGGGATACGACTTTGCTCAATTGGACAGCTAAATTCGTTCTTTTTGCTTACAGTTTTGTTCAAGGAATACAAATAATCAGAGATGAGAACTTACACAATGTAACTCTGGTCTCGTATATATCTTCTTATACCTATTATTTTTATTAGATTAATATTTCTGATGTTATAAAAAACAATTTCATTTCTTATACAGATATGAAATTGTGTGAAGCTAATATAAGGTCATATAAAGAGAAGAAAGAAAGAAAAATATAGTCCACATATTTTTACGTGTGTAGGTGATAAATTTATCTTTTATAACGTGAGAAATATTAACCCTCTATTTATTTACATTTAATTTCTGTGATTACTAAATTAAAACCATTAAATGTCTAATAATAAATATAAAACTTACAATTGATTTTAGGCCGAATGGCCGTTTGTAATCTTTCAAACGCAAAAACAAACAAGCTCTCCGACAGTGAAAATAACACCAAACGGCTTCCAGCTCAATTCCTGCTTAACGTGATTGTGCAATACTTCTCCGTCAAATTGGGAAATATCTTTTATTAAAAGGGCGTTTCTTACGCGGGATTTTTGGAGATTCTTGAAAAATTAAATTTTTTTAAATTTTTAATTTTCAGATATTATCGTAAATTGAAGGTAAAATCATATTTTTAAAAATTGAGATTTCTGGACAAAAAAAAATTTCTCCTCTACTAAACGCCGGAACATAGAAAGATCTGGTGTTCTCTCTCAGAACACATATTTTTTTTTTTTATCCTCGTTATTTTCGCTCTTCCTATTTTTATCAGGGGACCACCGAGCAGAATAAATGATTTCATCAAATTGGCTTCTTTTCATTCATCCACATTTACTAATTAATTTATGGGCATTACTTTTCTGTTGTAACGAGAGAAAAGTTAAAAAAAAAAGAACCCACATATTAAATAAAAAAAAGTACTAAGAAAATGGATGTAAAAAGAGCAAGTGAGAAAATAATTTCCGTTTATTTATTTAAAACTTTGCAAATATTTACGCCTTGGGGATGTTTTTCAATAGTGTAAGCAAATAATGATATTAGTAAGTGAAATATTATATTTTGACCGATATACGTCTTTTTACTTAAATAATTGGTCAAATACCTTCATTTATTTTATTTTTATTTTATTTCGATACGGTATTAATTTCTTTATTGAGTATGTATCTATCTCCTCCTTAAATAGAATATAAGCCAAAACAAATTTTTTTTAACCTATATTAAGTAAGGAATTAAATTATTTACATAAAACCATATTTTAATTTGAATCCCTGAATAATTATGTATAAAAATTCTTGAATAATTTTATATATATATATATTTTAAATAATTTAATTAGTATGAAAATTTTACACTAATATTTGATAAAATTTTAATGCATCATTATTTATTATTTTTATTTTAATTAATAAACACACAATATGATAAAAAATAATAATGTGTTAAAATATAAGTGTAAATTTTTTTTCACCAATAATATATATTGATTAAACTATTCTGTTTTTTTTTTAAAAAAACTCTTCAAATAATATGGTTTTTTGTTTTTTTATTTCTATTTAATAGACTTTTTCAATTACAATAAATAAAAAATAAAAAACAGAGACTTTTTCATCCACATTCAATTCAAACTTATGCTCGTTCCATTCCAATTATATGACATATTTCGCGTTGGAATGACCGAATGACAATACCTCACCATTCCAATTAATTGTTAACTTATTCAAATAAATATAGAAAAAAATGTTTATTATTTTAAATGACATAACTTATATCTTTTTACTCTAACAAAGAAGTGAGACCCATATTTTTATTTTTATTTTGTCAACTCTCTCTTCTCTTTTATCTATTTCTTTCTCTCTCTTAAAATGACACAACTTTATATTTTTTAAAATAACGCACATTTTTTCCATAAATATAACAAAAGGACAATATCATAGAGGTAGGAAATATTAAGGCGGTGCAATGCCGCTACTACCCTATTATATTGGTATTGTTTTCTTTTTTTATTTGACGTGGCTACGAGTATAAACAGGCTGGTTGAGTTATATTTTGGCTTAAAATATTAGATTTGTGTAAATTATTTGAGGTTTGACTTGATCTATTAACTATATATAAACCTAAATTATAAATTTAGTCTGTCTTGTATTTAAAATTTAAAAGTCTTAGCCTAGGCAGCTTAAGTCTATTAGATATTTAATAATTAAAAAAATATTATTTTACTATTTAAAATTAGAAAAGTTATACTTATAACTTTGTTTTTATAACCTCTTATAACCATATTTTAACACTGTTGATTTCCGTCAATCACCTGTTATGATTTTCGCAAATTAAAATCATTAATTAATTATTAGTTCACAATAAATGATAACTGTTGATTGACGGAAATCAACGTTGTTAAGATATGGTTGTAAAAAAAAAAAGTTGTAAGTATAACCTTTCTCATTTAAAATTATTAAAATAATAAATTTAGTTATTTTATTAAAATAAAAGAAAAATGTGTATCATTTTAAAGAATACAAAGTTGTGTCTTTTTAAGTTAGAGAAAGAGATAAATCATGGAGAGAGTGGGTAAATTTTTTTTTTTTAAAGATATGGATCTTATTTCTTTAGGAGAGTGAAATAATATAAGATGTGTCATTTAAAATGACACATTTTTTTTTCTTAAAAATAAATAATATAATGTAAATCAACCTGTAGATTTATAAGTTTGTATATAAAAGAAAATTTATCATCTATTTTTTACATAAAATTTTAAAAAACTTGAGCATACTTTATTTAACTATATGTATAGGCCGAGCCTACTACTCCGATTAGACTACTTGACCGAACAATGTTATTCCTTATTTAAGTTATTAAATTTGTGATGTACCAAAAAAACAAAAAAAGTTATTAAATTTGCGCTAATGTCTTAACCAAGAAAAAAAAAATTAAAATACTTCTAGATCGCAATACATTTGCCCCGCGATAACGTCCTGCATGACTAAAATTCTAGAAGCTAGGTTTGATTTCTCCTCCCCAAAGTGAAATACAAAGAAATATACGTTATTTCACGCGACAAAAATTATTCTTATTTTCATTAAAAAATAAAAGCTGCATGGATTTTTTTTGTGTCCTTTTCTTTCGAGCAAGCAAAATAGAAAAGCAAAACAACCATTGAATAATTTGTTGAAACAAAAAACAAAGACATTTTATTAATGCTTTATTTTTGGGTAATAAACATTTCTTCAAATAAATACTAAAATGGGAAGTTTTTTTAATAAAAATATTTAATTAATACAATTATAGATGGAAAGTGATAGAGGTATTTATTAACCGATCCAAACTGATTCAAACCGCGGTGACCGAACCGAAAAATCGATAGTCGAATAAATCGAAAATCGAAAAAAATCACAAATTTTAATTGGATTGGATCGGTTTTTAAATTGATTGATGAAAATCGATCCAATCTAAATCGATCTAATATATTAATTCTTCTCTACCTACTTGGGTCTTTCCCCAATCATAATCCAAAAATTTCTAAACCTGTGATTCATTAACCCATTAACTAAACTCAAGAAAAAAATTTAATCACATCTCATCCACAAAATTTCATCTGCGTAGAGCTTTATATCTCATTGTCCAAAAAAAAAAAAACTATGTTATCCATGCTTTTGTATTTCAATTTTTTTTTTACAAAATCCAATATATAAAAGATTTTATTTGAACCATATTCACGAAACAAATTTTAGGATTTTCAAAAAATCGAAAATCGATCCAATTCAAACTGAAAAAAATTGGATTGGATCGAATCGGATTTAAAAAAAAATTCAAACCGAATGAATAATTACATGATCAAACCAAAAAATTTAGATTAAATAATTTTTACTTCCAAAATCGATCTAATCCAGATCGCGAAGAGTACTAATTAAATAAACTCCACCACATCCCACTACTGTTACTTAAAAATATAAGAGAGTTTAAAATGTGTTTGTTATTGGTTTGTTTCCACGTGGGGCGATCACATGGACACAGTTCTAGATCACACAGTGTGGATGCAGATAAATATTAGAATCAGAATCAGAATCACCATCGCTCTCTCCAAAACCATTGTTATCTCTTAGTTTCATCTTATTGAGCATTGCGAGAAAGAAGAGGGTTGACTTTTCCAATTTCCCTCTTACCAGCTCCGACACAATCGGGCGCCAAACGTTGGATCAGGTGAGCCAACAACGTTCTTAGCTTTGTTCATTTCCCGTTCGTTGTTTCGATTCTCTGTCCTTGTTTTCTCCGAATTTCATTCCTGTTGTTATGTTGACTACGTTCTTTTAGCGCCTATTCAAATCCTACATTTGCTCCCCAATTGCCTCTGCCATTCTCCATTTAAAATCCATTTGCCACAAATGCCTGGGTCCTGTGATAGATGTGGCCATTAATCAATTATATTAATCTTATGTGGATTTTCTTCTCTGAACCCTGGCTATGACTATGAGACTATGGGTCCATTTCGATAGTGATTTGTGTTTTAGAAATTCGCCTCTATATTTAACTCAAAGACAACATTACCTTTTTTTTTTTATACAAGACAAGATTAATTTTGTGTGTGTGTTTTGCGCAACTATAACGGATTCATTAATAATTGAGGGCTATTTATTTATTTATTATTGTTTGGTGGTTGAGGGCTATTTTCCATAGATGCATAAAAGACCAAGTTTGTTACTGTCTCAAACAGTATTTTAAAAATCAAATGGATATTCAACCGGTTAAATTTGTGGCTAATGTTTGATTGAATCATGGTTGAAACGGATAATGTTTAGACAGGAAAAATAGCTGCTTCACAGTCCAACCAGTCTAGCTCAACCAGATTCGGTCCAATCTTTAAAACATTGATCTCAAGCTCAAATTTTTTTTTAAATCCATCGATTGAGAAGTTTTCTGAACCGTGAAAGAGCAACAACTGGTACTCCTAAGAAGCATACTCTTCTTTATTACTTCAAAATATCTGTCGTACCTGTAACATATGCTATTCATACACCCTGGGATAATTTTTGTACAAAAACAGGTGAGATATCATGAGAATTTGATAAATGTTAGTCTTCTATTGTGTCTGAAATGATTATTGCTGAAAATAAAAACTATTTTCTCCACTCTACCCCTTGATTGTGGAATTTCCCAAGTATTATTTTTTATTTATGATGTGTTATGATGATTTTAGATTTTTTGTTTTATAAAATGATATATGTAATTTTTAATATATATGTTATGTGTATCTTGCCAGATTCATATCCTTGCCAACCTAGTTGGGAACTTGGGATGCTTAGCACTTTACTCTGGCCTGATTGTGTGCTATATTCATATCCTAATTTTAAAAGAAACACAGGATCCCCATGTCATACTGGTATCATATTTGATACTCATATCCGTATACATGCATCATAGTATTAAACTTTTTGAAGAGCGGAAATAACATTTATTTTTCCCGACTACGATGCACCGACACTTCAAAAAACCTAACGTGTCGTATCTGACACCTACCGACACGCGTTGCAGAGACTCAAAAAAGGGTTCAAAGGTTGCGTTGCGTTTTTAGTTCCAACTATTAGATTCGTTGGATTATGATTACGATTTTATTGAGTTTAATATAAGTATGTGTGATATCTTATGTTTCTTTGCAAAATTGATGGGTATTATATGTTTAGATTCATTTTTTGTTAAATTATTGGATATTAAATATAATATACACTTATAAATTACAAATATTATTTAATAGCAAAATGTTTCTTAACGTGTTGAAATCTAATATTTTTTAGAATTAACGTGTCGGAGTGTCGTGTCGTATCCTGTGTCCCGTGTCGATATTCTTGAAGCCGATTGTGCTCTACCTGGTCTTTACTGTGTGAAACCTAAATTAAGGTCTTCTCTATCAAGACCTTTCTTGAGCCTGCGGTGGATGATTTATGTTGCCTTTAGTAGCCGCTGGCTTATGAAGAAATATGAAGTAAAATATTGGTTTTTTAAAATTTTAGGAAGCAAAATGTACCAAGGGCTTGTAAGGGCAAGGCATTTAATTTTAACTGATGGGGGGGGGGCTATTAGTAGGGGTGAAACTGGGCCGGGCCGGCCTACGGCTCGGCCTACATCAGGCTAGACTTGACCTAGTATAATTTGTATAATAGGCCGGGCTCGGGCCTTAAAAAAGCCTGTTTAATAAAAAAGGCCGTAGGTCCACTTTCAAAAGGCCGGGCCTATAAGCCTACAGACCGGCCTATATTGTACTATTTATTTTAAATAAAATAAAATAAAATAGAGTAAGTATGCCTTGAAGAAAAAAAAAAGATATAAATTTAATCAATTGCAATTATTTATAACTTAATCATATTCAATTATATTTTAATAGAAATCTTTATTTCTTATATAAGAGGAACCAACATCTCAACATGTTAGATTGTGTATATGAATATATTAAAAAAATTTTGGCAGAGGTTATACTTACTACAAACATCATGATGTGTTTGTTGGATTCATGTAGTTATTTTAATTTACATAGTATGGATTTGTTTGTTGGATCTGATGAAATATATGTTATTTAATTTGAGCATTTTGCTTTTGAAAATGACTTAAATGCATATTGTATTAGTTTTGTTATGATTCATGATTCTGTTTGGACGTTGAAATTATGATTTTTGGTGTAGCAACAGAATTTGAGTACTTTGTAAAGTTGATTCATGGTTCTGCTTGAAAGTTAAAAATTAACAGGCTAACAGGCCAAGTCAGGCCATTTGTTTTTTTCATAAACGGGCCAAACCAGGCTAACAGTTAGACTCATACTAGGCTTGGGCCGGGCCAAATTGAAATTTTTTGACGTAGGGTTAGGCTTTTCGGGACAAAGCTCAGCCCAGCCCACTTTCACCCCTAGCTATTAGCACCCTAAATTTCTTATTTGATTTTCAAAATCCTCTCTAAAACTTTTAATTGCAATTTTCTAAATTTTCCTTAATCAATGTGAATAAACAGATTGGAATTTGATTAATGAGGACTTGACTTTATTATAAAAAATAAATCATAAAAATTTAGAAAAATGTAATTCAAAGTTAAGTAGTAGGTAGTGTGAATAGACAATTAGAGTGCCAATAGTCCCACCCTTACTTGATCTACATTTTCTCAATGGCAAAGTTTTAATCCCACTTTTCTGTGTTCTGGATATTCAGATGGTACCATTTGCTTTATGTTGCACAGGATATAACTTGCCAGTTGGAAATAAAACAAATGTGAACTGCTAGTGAAATGTCAAGCTTCATAAAATAATTTTGAATCTAAGTTTGATTCCATTCTTTTCAAATCATGTTGAATTGATTCTAAACCCATCTGAATCACTGGTATCTGTAACCCTTTTAATCCATATGTGTGTTTAATGAAATCTATTATCTTCCAAAATCACTGGTATCTGTAACCCTTTTAATCCATATGTGTGTTTAATGAAATCTATTATCTTCCAAGGTTCTTTATTTAATTTTATTGTTAATTGGTGATACTTTCCCTCTATGATGACAAGATATAATATGAAGCTTTGTCTTAATTACTATATTTTGTTGTTTCATGCTTTCTGGCATGGGTGGACTAGGAAAATTAGTTTAGGGGTGCATCCATCATATATATATTAACAAAGTTTTAGCAGAATAATACCTAATATATGGACAACATTTTCAGCTTGGGGGCTGTGGTCTCCCCCTCTTCTTTCCCCCCTCTCTTTCCCTGTGAAAAAAATAAAATAAAATAAAAAAAATGCGTCAATGTAGTTCTGCCCCTTCTTTCTGGGTT
The DNA here is from genome assembly GCF_033153095.1 of Gastrolobium bilobum. Lineage (NCBI taxonomy): Eukaryota > Viridiplantae > Streptophyta > Magnoliopsida > Fabales > Fabaceae > Gastrolobium > Gastrolobium bilobum. Next base: position 114,446 of record NW_026895820.1, on the reverse strand, counting down.
TTAGTTCTTTGTTTTGACCCCTAAGTTTTTTATGGATAAAACCATTACTAATCAACCTCTAATCTATTTTTTTTAATAAATAAACTAACTAACCTAAGTGGCTATAAATGAGTGCCAACATTTCAGCCAAAAAGCCAAGTTGAAAACTATCTCCGATGAATTCACATTAGCCCCTTCAAAGTTTAGCTGGCATAATTTCACTGAATGGTATCTATATTGTTGATATTATAGTTAGTTATCTCTACAGCTTGTAAGCATATGATAATTACAGCTTGTCTGCATACTGAGCTATTGGATAAAAATCTAGCGTTGTTCTACCTTTCTGTTATACTGTAATTATTTAGAAGATAAGTGATTACTTATATAAATAGGTATTGACTTTTGCAGTTTTCATTGTTGGCTTTTAGTGTCTCTGCACTGATCAACATGAGTGTGGATCTAAAGAAAACTGCCTCTAACGGCCATGAGAAAATCTTGATATCACAAGAACAGCAGGCACAGGTATGTGTAGTAATTATGATTTCCTGGTATATCCATAAAGATACATATATTCTCACCTTGTTCTGAGACTTGGCATTTGAAAATATTAAACTGCAATGCTTTTAGTTAAGGAGCATTGTGAGCTTTATTAATATGCTTCTTTTCAGATCAATGAGGTTAGAAGGTTAATAGGGCCACTGTCCGGCAAGGCACCAATTTATTGTTCTGATGCATCCATCTCAAGGTATTTAAGGGCACGAAACTGGAATGTCAAGAAGGCAGCTAAAATGTTGAAGCAGACCCTAAAATGGAGAGAAGAATACAAGCCAGAAGAGATCCGCTGGGTGAGTGACTGTCTTTCTTCATTTTATTCATATGACTTTTGAGACATACTGCGTAGTTGGGATGTGTCCTTGTCTTTGTTGCTATTGCCTATATAACTAGGTTAAGATGGTTTAAGCTGGGTATTTGTCCTGCATCTATTCCCTTGTTCACACCCCTCTCTTAGATTAATTGAGGGTAGGCCTGGGTAAACTTTAATTGTTCTCAATCGGATCCACCGTCCTTGATTTGGCTATATCTGATTGATATTCTACCAACCAACAACTGAATAGCGTATTGGTCTTAAGACTTATTAACTGAATTCAGTTAAACCAAATTAATTACTGACTCAACCGGATTGTTTGTGATCTTGAATGTTAGGTCAAACTATCACAGTTTCTTATAATATCTTCTGGTAAAAGTTGTTTGATGTGTATTTTTTGTTGATGCAGGAAGATGTTGCTCATGAAGCAGAGACGGGGAAGATCTATAGATCAAGTTATACCGACAAGCATGGGAGAACAGTCCTTGTTATGAGACCTGGTCGCCAGGTATCTTCTGAAAATCTTTTCCAACATCTGTCATGACTATCTAAGTCTGATGTTTAGGTTGGACTTGGAATAAGTGAAAATGGAAGAATGAGAATGAGGGAAGTATTTAGAATATATTTTGCCCGACTACCTTGTCAGGTTTCATTTCTACCATTTAAACATCTGGAAAACACTCCTTTACTCCCTGCTTTGACATTGATGTCAGATTTAAGAGATTATGCCCGCATTACTTGTTAAAATCTTATTTATTGTTGATCTTGTAGAGGAAAGTCATCCATGTTTCTAGTTTTTTCTTCTTTATTTGGAATTCAGAACTCGAAGTCAACAAAAGGACAGATTAAGTATTTGGTATACTGCATGGAGAATGCTATTTTGAATCTTCCGCCAGAACAGGAACAGATGGTCTGGCTGATTGATTTTCAGGGATTCAATTTGTCAAATATATCAGTCAAGGTGACACGTGAAACTGCCCATGTATTACAAGAACATTATCCGGAACGACTGGGTCTGGCAATACTGTACAATCCACCTAAGTTCTTCGAACCATTCTTCACGGTAACTAAATAAAAGCTTTTCTATTCTGACACATCATACTTCAATATCTTCTTGCTGGTGTTTTTATAAGCACGTGGCTTTGCTTAGGCAATATATGATTTATCTGCATTGACTTTATGGATTGTTAAATGAAGCTGCAAGTTGATGATGTGATGCTGACTATTTTAGATTCTATGCCAGAATAAGTCCAAAAATGAGTTTCATTCTTAAGGAACTTTTAATGTTTCATGCATATTTGAGCCTCGAGATGAGATTGAAATCAAAGTGCACTTGGTACAGAATTGAAGCGCTGGTTCCAAGCTCCTTTCTTTTTTCTTTTTTTCATTTGTGTAGGTGTGTGATGGACTGGATCCAAGTTTTAATCTTTCATCATTTCATTTTTTTATTTCTCGAACCTGTCAATTTACGTATAAAAAGGCAGTAAGGACACTAAAAAGTCATAAGTATCCAATTCAATTTACTTTTTCACTTTGCTTCTTGAATCAGAATCTACTTACTGGTTTCTTGAACTGCATGGCAATGTGGGAAATTTATAGTTTTTCCTCCTAACTAGTGCATTTTTTTTTTTGCTGCTAATAATTCTGATCATTAATCTCCTACCATTTTGTGATGAAAAAAATATGTGTTGCTGCAGATGGTAAAGCCCATATTAGAGCCTAAGACCTATAATAAAGTCAAGTTCGGTTACTCTGACGACCAGAACACTAAAAAGATTATGGAGGATTTGTTTGATTTGGATCGTGTTGAAACTGCATTCGGTGGGAAAGATGATACAGGATTTGACATTAGCAGATATGCTGAGAAAATGAAAGAGGATGACAAGAAGATTCCCTCTTTCTGGACAAGGGAAAACTCTCCATCATCAGTCCCAAACAATGTTCCTTCTTTAGATTCCATTAGGTTAGACGCCGATTCTGATGCTTCTGACAATGAGAAAATAGACGGTTCACCCGAACCTGGGATGGATCCGGAGATCATTAACCCTGATCAGAATAGCTTGGTTAATCAAGGGGATAGAAATGCTAGTGCGGATATGCATTAGAGTGAGAAATTACGTACCTGAGTTCCTTTTTTCACGAGTGCATAGTTAACTGTAATGTAACAGGATGCTGTGACATTCTTGTTTGAAATTTAGAATCAAGAGACTTTTTGTTAACTAAATGTTGATTTACAGATGATTTTACCTTGAGGATTGAAGCTTCTGACCGATAGAACGGGAATGGAATGCTTGCTTTGGCATCAACTAGTCTTTTGCTTCTCGTGATTTATAATGTTTGTCTCTTTTCCTCCCTTATGGATGCATTGATTGGTTATTTTTAGTTATTTATAGCAAGCATGTCCATCTTCCCCGTCAACCAACTGCATACATGGATAGGGTTTCATGTTTTATAACATCCAGGCCGCTGTGCTTGCACTTTCATTTTTCTTCACCCAAATTCAGTTTTAGACTTTAATATTTGTTTTTAAAACAAAAGTGTAATTTATAATGAATGCGATTTTCAGCTGCTTAGATATCTTCCCACGGAAGAAGAAGATCATTAAGTAATCCATTGAAATGTTTGGGTGATAGAAATGGTTCTCTTTCCCTCAAAGGGGTATAGTATGTGATCTATAAGGTAAAAGTATGAACTTAAGCTCAATAGAGTTATTGTGAGTAGTAATCAGGGGAAATGTGATGACACGGTGGCTCTATGAGGTGATATGCTAATAAGCTCTCTGCTATGAGGAAGGTGTCTCCTCAATGGCTGAATGGGAGTATATATAGATAGAAAAGTTTTTTCAATGATGAGTGAGAAAATGAGCTATAATTATTTTGCTGTTGTGGACTGCATTAGGTATAAGGCAATCACTCTTATCTGATGCTGTAAGGTTTGTTGTATCAGGAAGTGAGATTCTATGAGATAAAAGTTTAAAAGTATCGCCTTAGGAATCCATAGGGTGGTGTTTGGTATATAATTTTTTTTTGGAATCCCGAGAAAGTGGGATGAGGAAAATTATTTTCTTATGTTTGATAAGAGGAAGAGTAAAGATAATTCCGGAAAAAAATGTCTAAAAAATAGATGAGGATTCTCTCCATGCCCTCCTCGGGTTTTTTTCTTTTACTGCAACATTATACGCAAAATTGAAAAAATAAAATAAAAATGAAGATATTATTATTACTGCAATGCAGGGTTCTAAAATTACTGCTTGCATTTATGTAATTATTTTACTTTCCTAATTTTTAACACTGGAAGACCAAGATTCATGTGAATCCTCATTGTAAATGGAAGGAGGAGCAAATAAAGATGTGCAAGAGGAGTGGTTTGGGATGAGCAATAAGTTTCTATAATAAAACATTTCTGGATATCCAGTAAAATTCACATAACAATTCGTTTACAATTAAAGTAATGGACGTGAAAGCATTTCTATAAGATTCAATGATTCATCTACAATAGGCACATGGAAGCATCTACTCCTTCACCATATGAGAACAATGCTGAAGAGGGGAGCTGGTATTCCAACCCACCAGTTCGAAACTCTGCTAAATATCCAAAGAATCAAGCTACGGGGCATGCTCAAATTTTCATGGTATCTAATTATAATATTGATAACATCTAGTTTTTCCCCTTATTATGTGACTTTACTATAATGCTGCTGATTAATGCATGATGTATTCCCTGAAACAAAGACAATAAAATGAAATAAAAATATAAAAGAGGAAAAAGAAGAAGAAGAATGTATACTAACAGAGAAGCATAAACAGAAGAAATGAAGCAGTGAGTGTATATACTAACCTAAAAAACATTATTGGAACATATCATCCAACCTCTGCCTGTAAAGAGCCAAACCCTGTGACCAAGTATTAACATTGTCAGGCCTTGCAGACTTTAGTTAAAAAGAAGATTTTAAGAATGAAGTGTGGAACTTAATTTTAACATCAAAATAGAGCATGAATCCAATTAGTAGATAATTGATGACTAACAATAAATAGATCAGAGTTCCCAAGTAGTGTGGAAATACCTATATACTCAGTTAGTTTTGTTCCCGTTTAACAAAGTTCGGAGTTTGAGGAACAAATGCATTTTTCTTTCTGGTATGAGAAGAAGTCTGAAATTTTAATCAAAATTTCTACCCTGCTTATTCAGTTATTAATATTTATAGGATCAGGTACTTACTACCCATGCCAACTAATCACACTAGTTGAAGCCAAAGGAAATGTTTTAATGAGGGATATCATCTGGTCAATGTGTAACAACTTTCTATCAGTATTATATTTATCTTTGAAATTTTTAAAAAAGAAACATGGAAGCTAAATATTTTGGCAAGAAAGAAAAAAGTGCTTAACAAGCTGGTAAATTTAAACTATAGCCCTCAGTAATGGAACTATTTCGAACTTCTATTCTTTCTATCTATTTCTAGCGGACTGTCAGTATCATTTTAGCATTCCATGCAACAGATTTCAATGCTAATATTAAAACTTCTTTAATACCAAAACAACCATCATCTTAGCAAAATGGGATAAAATATGAAAAGGGATATAACTGCTTACCCTAGTATAGGCATAAACTCCAGCTTCAGTTGGTCCTGTGGGACTCCCCCTCCTCATGAATCTTCCTTCTTTGAAAATATAAAGCATTGGAATTCCAGTTGACAATTCTAAACTAATAACCTGTCAAAAGATGAAAGAAAAGAAAAATCACTGAACTATTTAGTGTTATGTGCACATAAGAGTCATGATAGTTCTGAATACTCCAACCACCTCTTGGGAAGTTAATTTGTCAAGATACATGATAATAGATCTCAGTGAATTCCCGTGGGCTGCAATCATAACATTCTTTCCAGATAAAAGTTGAGGTTCAATCTGCACCATAACGTCAATGGAATCAGTTCCATACAGATGATATACAGTCACTTCATCCTTCAAGACTGGAGTTTTATGTTACTACTACCAACCATACCAGAAATTTGACCATAAAAACACATATTGAATACTTCCTCTGCAACACATGCAGGCTTGAAGCAACATGTCCCATTAAACATCAAATAAATATGAAAGTATCACAAACTTATAAAATGGAAATATGGAGTGGAGAGGACCATCTACTGTAAAGATTCACAAAACTTTTCTGGAAACCTTAATATCAATCTTGACACACTTAACACTGACTTGTTAGTTATATTAATGATAGAACATGTAGAACACTATAGCATAAAAGGAAAAAACAGATTTATAATAAGTTTATATTTATATAAATACACAAAAAACTAAATCACCACATACTTGGTCTCTAAAATAGGCCACTGCCCTTTGAGCACACATTTCCAAGCTTTCACCATTTGGAGGAGGTATGTCATAACTTCGGCGCCACTCATGGACTTGTTCTTTCCCATATTTATCTGCTGTTTCTTGCTTATTGAGACCCTGTAGCTCCCCATACCTAATAATGATAACAATTATTGAGACCCTGTAGCTCCCCACTCAAGGTTGTAAAGGAGGAGTGGAAAACATTGAAAATGGGAAAAAGATTACTACATTCTTTCATTTAGTTGCCAAGATGCTATGACTGGAATCGATCGTTTTTTTGTTTCTTCACTAAAAACTTGACTCCATTCCCTTGCTTGTTCACTCTCATTGTGCATTATGATAGGCACCTGCAGGAAGATTGGTCATTACTAATTTAAAAAATGGCGTTGAATACTATATTGCAGCAAATGAACATATTTCTTCAAATGGTGTAACCTACAGGCCAATACAGTACAGCATACATCATCAGAAATAAATATCGCATAACCTGTCAAATTTTTTTATTCTTTTCTGGATTATGGTAACTGTGAAAATAACTTAATTTCCCCTGTCTTTACTCATAAGCAATGGTTTTTGGGAGCATGTCATGCTTACTAATATGTCCTATACTTTCCAAGTAAAAACTAATCAGAGATATTGTGTCACTTTTGACACCCAAAGATAGTTGTGCATTCATGTTACCTTCCTACGACGATGCTGTGTCATGGCAAGCATGGCTGTCATTTGTGCACGAATTAAAGCAGATGTAAATATGACATCCACAGGAATACTGCTAATTCTTTTGCCAGCTTCAATTGCCTCGTCTATGCCCTTCTTGCTCAGTGGGACATCAACACAACCTGTGAATAAGTTCTTTTCATTCCACAATGACTCACCATGTCGAATAAGGATCAAAGCAGCCTCATCTGAGTATAAACATATTGAAAAGCTGTTAGATAACATCCAATTTTGACAACTTCAACTCCTTAAATGTTGCAATCAACTAAAACTCGGTGAATCCAACTTCAAGATACAATCCATAACAATGATTGTCAATAGACAGCAGAGTTTGTCTTACTTGATTTTTTGTTAGTGTCACTAGTATTGCTTCTTGAAGGGGATAACACTGTATCAACCACTGAAGTTTGAGAAGCTGAAGATCGAATTACACTAAAATTCTTCTTGCCAGAGCGATTATCCTTTGTCACCACTCTTACTAAATTGTTCCGAAGCTTTTGTTGATGACTAAAATTGTTGAGATAGGAACGGGATTGAAAAGTCCCCAAAGCCCGGTGATATACTTCAGTAGCCATTGTCTGAAAAATAAACAAGTGCTGAAGGCAATGACACTTAGTGCTAGCGAATTCATAATCAAGACAAGGGATGCATCTAGAGATTTATTTGTCCATTGAAGTTTCAAGATGTACCCTCAATGTTTGAATCAAGGAAACAAAAAACTCAGCAAGCACATACGTGCTTAGAAGACATGTTGATCAATGCCAAAAATAACGGGAAAAAAATAAACTTTAGGAAAAATAAAACATTTCCCACTACTCAAAAAATAAAATATGCAGATCTACGAGGAAGAATACAAAAATCAAGATGAAAACAGATAAGACCAAAAAAAAAAAAACCTTCTATTTTCGAAATGAAAGTGAGCGTGATTCAGATTACCCTCCCTGCAGCAATTAACCGAAGAAAACTGCAAGACCAATATACATTATAGTCAATATGGGAAAGTGGAAAGAGTATACTATACTATACTATAATAGGCACGAGTATTTGTTTACCTGTTTATATAGGGGGTGGTGAGGAAAACGAGGTGGTGGTGGAAGCAATGCAGGGTTTATACTTAAAACGAGAGATTCTAAGGAAGAAGAAGATGACGGAGTTACAGAAGCTGCTTTATTCACTCCAAACAACGAACTGATGAAAGAAAAAGATGTCGATTATTGAGAGGGAAAAAGCGTTATTATTTATTAGTATTTGTGTGACGACTCAAACTGGAATAACAGAAGAGTCAATCTAATGACACAGAAGAAGTAGCTGTTTGATTTGGTTTTGTGGCCAAAAGTCACATCTAAACAGCTTACGACAATTTATGTAGTTCGATAAAAACCAAGAGTGCTGCCACAATTCGCAAGCACAATAATCCAAGCTTTATAACTGTAGTGCCTACCTACTACCAGTATTTTCTGCTCCACCTGTCTATTTAATACTGACTAAAGAAATAAATTCTATAAATTCAAGAACCAATTTGTACACATAATTATTAGGAACTAAACTATAACTGAAGAATAATGTACTAAGTTGCAAATTTACACTAACTTGTTTTAAATGACATAAACTTACGTCATTTTAAAAGAGAGATAATCATAAAAAGATATAGATTTTACTTAAAAAAATAAAATAAAAATGTGGATTTGCTTTTATGTTTATCTCTCTGTTAAAAGAATCTATGTTTATGTTCTTTAAAAGTACACACATTTTTTCTATAAATATTACCCACAAATTTTCTTTAAACAAACTATAATGCTAAATATTAGGAATTTTGTTTGATAAATAAATAAAGGCATAATAAATTTTTTTTATTGTGATACCGAATTTGATAGGTAATTTGTTAATAATTAAGAATTAATTAATAAATTACGCTCAATAAAATAAATTTATATATATATATATTGTAAAAAAACACAATATTTTTTAAAATGATAAATGTATCATTTCAGAAATTTAATATATATTAAAAAATTTAAAAAATAAAAAATAGTTTCAATGTATGTTTATTTTGTTAGAAAACTGACGATGAAAGCAGTACTCTATTCAAGAAACAAATACAGTTAACAATTAAAAGAAAAAAGAGAGAGAGAAGAGTTTGGATGTTGTGTGTGTAGGTATACCTCACTAATGTGCCTCTTCTACAACAGATAACATGTTCTTTCATAAATCTAAGAGACATGTCCTCTTATTAATCAAGATATGTATTTTCCATATGTCAAGAGACTATCTTTACATTAATTAATGAATAATGGTATTTTTCATAATATTCTCCTAATTACTTAAAATATAAAGTATCAAATAAAAAATAAAAAATTTTAATATAATAATTAATCCAAAAATTATTTAATACTTTTTAAGTAATTAGAAAAACTATTGAATTGTTCATTATACTATTAGAAAAGGCTGAATTATCGACGAAAAAAATCCGGTTGAAAATAGTGACAAATTTTTCGATGAAAAATTTATTCCGTAAAAAATTGAATGAAAATTAGAGAGGAAACACGTTCCAGTCGTTCCGTCAAAAACCTATTAATAATATAAAAAAATTTACTAGTCAAGAAATTACTTGATATTTAATCCTATTATGGTATTATTTCGGCGTTATGAAAAGTCCTAAATTTCTTTGTGCAAAAGAATACAAACATATATAATTGTTTATGCTATTGTAGATAGATATTTGAATATTCACATGTGAAGGCAAATAGTTCATATAAGCACCTAGAAGTGTTGAAGTAGTTAGTGGAGTTAAGAGAATTCTTTTGTAAATATACAAAAATGATGTTGAGATCGACTTACATGATAATGGAATACACAACACATCAGTATGTTGCTAAGAAATCTCTATAATATTAATAGAATTAAGATTTGAACAAAGTAGAGCACTCCATGAATAAATTTAACAATTCACCACGCCAGACAAAAAAAAGCTATTTATGTGCATCGATTGATAGTTATAGATTCTCTAGAATTAGAAGATCACAATATCGGTTCAAGTCAGAGGGCATAACATTCCCTCATCAAGAGACACACCCTAATGGACAACTTGAACATGCACAATTCCCATGTATGGCTTGTAGGTACGTAATACATCTACTATGCAATAGAGCTAGCGTGCGCTTGCCAAGTGGCATGCGCTTCAAGTCGTGCATAAACCCCATGCTTGACATTAACACGTACATTCTCCTACGCGATTTGAACACGCACACTTAGTGTAAAGAGCCCATTGGGCTTGAAGAGTGGACAATGCAACAGGCCCAGCCTACCTGTGCTAAGAAGCGCCACAAGAGAAAGTGGGGGGCGGCGAGACTCTGATACCATGTAAAAAGGCATTGTTGATGTCAAGTTGCTCCAAATGCCAGTCACGTGAGGCAGCCACTGTAAGGAGCAATCGGATTGTAGTGAGCTTTGCAACAGGTGAGAATGTCTCAAAATAATCCACACCCACCATTTGATTGTATCCCTTTGCAACTAGTCTTGCTTTATAGTGGGCAATAGTTCCATCCGAATGATGTTTAACTTTATACACCCATTTAGACCCTATGGCATGTTTGCCTTGTGGTAGGTCCACTATGTCCCAAGTTTTATTGCGATGTAGGGTCTCCAATTCTTCATTCATAGCAGCCATCCACTCAGGGAATTTAGCTGCTTGTTTGTAAGTAGTTGGTTCCACAAAGGAACCGATGTTGTGGCAGAAAGAGGAATGCTCCAAGGAACAATTGGCATAGGAAATGACAGATGACAAAGGGTGAGCAGTAGATGAAGTAGGAGGCAGTGCATCAACAGAGGAAAAATTACATTGAAATTCTGATAAGTATTTAGGAAGAGCTCTTACCCTTGTAGAACGTCTGAGGCCTTGTTCATTTGGAGTAGAAGTGCAGCTGGTACTGTCAGTATGTGAGGGATTAACAAGAGTCTCATCATTTAACTCCTGATGTTGGATGTCTTCAACATGTGTTTCTTCTGGTACTATGGTTTCTGAATCATTTGCTATATGTGCATCAGATGGATTGTGATGATGATATGGAGACAAAAAATTTCTTTGAAGATAAGTCATACAGAATATATCCTTTAGTGCCATCTTTGTGTCCAATGTATATACATTTGCGGGCTCTGGAATCAAATTTGGAACGACCTGCTACAATTGTTGATGCAAAAGCAAGACATCCAAAGGCCTTAAGATGAGTGATCACATGTGGACTATTGTATAGCAGCTCATAAGGAGACTTATTGTTTAAATTTGGTGAGCTAAGACGATTAATCAAGTGTATAGCATGAATTATGCAGTAAGACCATAGACCAATAGGGAGTTTCCCTTGAAAAAGAAGTGCTCTAGCAACATTGAGCAAATGCTGGTGTTTTCTTTCAACAACACCATTCTGTTGGGGTGTTTCAATGCAAGAAGTTTGATGAATGATTCCTTTTTGTTTAAAAAACTCAGTCATCAAAAATTCCTGCCCATTATCACTTCGAAAAGCTTTGATTGTCTTATGAAACTGATTTTCAATCAAGGTAACGAAGGCACAGATGTGTTGTCTTACCTCAGACTTTGATTTCATAAGTATACCCCATGTATATTTAGTACAATCATCAACTATGGTTAAAAGAAAACGATGACCATGAATGGAAGACACAGAATATGGTCCCCAGATATCTATATGTATAAGATCAAATGCATTCTTTGATATAGTGTTGCTCAAAGTAAATGGAAGTCTTTTCTGTCTAGCCATATGGCAGATATCACATACTGAATCTATGTGTTTACAAGTAATAAATGGGTATTGTATCATCATGGACCTTATTACAGATTTGGAACAATGGCCCAAATGTAAATGCCAAACATCATTGGCAACAGTATTTGAAACAAAACTATTATTTCTAGAAGAGTTCAACTCCCTTGCTGTGTTACCAGGTGAACCTTCATGTCCTATAGCATCTTGAGTGATCACATATAGTCCTCTCACCAAGCTAGCAGAACCAATCATCTCCATGGACTGCTGGTGTTGAATGAAACAAGTCTGATGCTGGAATGTCACATGACAATTAGTTTCATGGATCAGTTTATTTACTGATATCAAATTCACTCCAAACTCCTTTACATATAGGACATCTGTTAGTGTAAGTGTTTGGGAAATGACCATTGTACCAGAAATGCAGGAATATACTCGTGTCCCATTAGGCATAGAAATAGCAATTGGTTCTATGTGTTTAACAAAGAACAAGTTTGAAAGGCAAAATGTGATATGGTCAGTGGCTCTTGTGTCCAGGACCCATTGATTTTCTAACTTACTTGCTCCAGACGAGTTTCCATCTGCATTAAGAGCCTTAGTGTGAACCATGTTGCTGGTATGTGAGGAAAATGGAGTGAAATTCTGTTGCACATGCATTGATTGTTGGATCATCTCCTTTACTTCAGCTTGGTTACTGTCACCTTGGTTAGGTCCTTTATCTTCACTTGTAACTGCATTGGCATTATGTTCAACACTCCTCTGCCTAAAGCCTGGAGGATAACCATGCTTTTCAAAGCATGTCTCTACCGTGTGGCTAGTTTTTCCACAATAGGTGCATAGTCTAGAACCTCTTCCTCGTCCACCAGTGAATGTCCTTCCTCTTCCACGATTTTGTGAACGACCTCTTTCTGGAATCTGTGCAGCAGAATTGAAAAATATTCTTGAAGAATCATGATTAGAAATATTACCTTCGATCTGTAGTTGCCTCTCCTGTTGTGCAACCAGAGAAAACACTCGATTGACAGAGGGAAGTGGATCCATCAACATAATCTGGGATCTCACATGGGAGAACTGTTCATTGAGTCCTTTGAGGAATCTAAATGAATAATCCCTCTCCTTGATGGTCTTAACTTCAACAACAATTGAGCAACACGGATGAACGCATTGGCATGTAGGAGTTGGTTGGAGAGCCTCCAACTCATCCCACAGAATTTTGAGTCTCGTGAAATAATCAGAGATTGAGCTATCTCTTGATGCAATCGATGAATATCATCTTGCAAGTCAGATATTCTGAAAATATCAGATTGTGAAAACCTTTCTTTAAGATCTCTCCACACATCGTATGCTTTATCCATCCATAAAATTGATTGAGATATGGAACTAGTAATTGAACAGTGTAACCAAGAGAGAACCATTGTGTTGCATCTCTCCCAAACCGCAAAACGTGGATCTGATGTTTCTGGAACTAGAATTCTGCCATTAACAAAGGACAACTTGTTCTTCGAAATCAAGGCCATTGTCATAGCCTGCACTATCCATGATAGTTCTTCCCGTTCATCAAATTTGAAACGAGAACAAGTGACGGATTCTCACTTGGATGAAGGTAATAAGGACTTCTTGGATCTAACCGATCAATCAAGTTTGTGTTCACCACATTTCCATGTCTAGAAGAACGAACGTTTTCAAAAATTTCTTCAACTTCTGTTTCCATCGTATTCACAGAACTCTGATTCGCCTCTTGACTACAAACCAGATCTGAATCGATCAATCAACAACAGCAGCAAAGTGAAATAAAATGCATGCTAGAAAAGAAGAAAGAAAATCAAAAAGGCGCATATCAGAGCTCTGTGAAGAGCTATGATACCATCATAGAACACAGAAGTAAAGAAGCGTTTGCAATGTAAAAACTCATATTCAAGAGAATGAGGAAAAGTGAATTCAATACCTATTCAACTACTGCACTATTCAATATATAGTGCACCAAGTATACAGAGAACAGCGGAATGAAAAACTACCTAACAAACTAACTGCCACGTAGCTAAACTAGTGGTCACATGCAACCACATTAAATGACGCGTATAACTAACTAACTAATTGACACATCATCATAATTAAATTGAATCTCATCACTTAGGGACATAACTATGCCAGCAGACTATTGTGTGCCTACGATCCGACCTATATTAGGTCACCTATTATATCTAGTAAAATAGAACATGCTAAGTCTTGAAAAAAGCTTTAAAAAGCAAACCATAATTTTATTTTATTTTTACAAAATTTGGCCTATAAGCCTGCAAGTAGGGTTGTAAATGAGTCAACTTCTAGTCTAAATAAGCTAAGCCTATGCAAAATATTTCAAGTCTGACTTAACTTGTTAGCCTAATTCAAGCCAAATTATAAGTTTGATCTGGCTTGATTTTAAAAATTACAAGGCTTGGCTTGACCTATCAAGCCTTAAAACATGACATATTGCACACAATAAAATATAAGTTATGATTATTTTGTTTATTTTATTTCTTTTATTTGCTTAAGTTGATAAAAGGTTAAAATAGTACAATAGTTGAAGCCACACCATAACCAAAATATTATTTTAATAAAAAGTAATAAGATATTATTTATTAAAAAATATAATATATTACTTATTAAAAAATATATATAATATATTACTTATTAAAAAATACAGGTTGGGCCTTCAAGCTTAGAGATTGAGCCTTCTAAAATTGGCTTATGTCCTGGTTTTTACAGAGGTCTTTTAGTGATCTCAAACCTGGATTATTTTTAAAACAAGCAACGTCAAGCTAGGCTGTAGGCCCTGACAAACTAACTGACTCATTTACACCCTTACTAGTAAGCCTACTTAAATTATATCATTTATTTTAAATAAATATTATTCAAATAATTTTAAATAGTAAAGTAATATTATTTTACTTATTTTTAATTTTTAAATGTCTAACAAGTCTATGTCAAACCTTTTGTGTTTTAAATACAGTCCAGGCTAAAGTTATAATTTGGCCTACACCAAACAAGAATTAAAATATTTTACACGGTCTGGCATTTTTAAGAGTACATATATTACTAACAATTATTAGTTCAAGTGGTAAGGAATTTATTCTCTTACTGAAGGTCTTGAGTTTGAGTCCTAAAAGTAGAAAAAATGATGTTGGGAGAATCGTCCGACAACGCTCGATTCAGATTAAACCAGGCGGAATGACAAAATATATATGAATTAAAGTATTAAATATTTTTTAATTCCTGAATATTAAATGCTTGTGTTTTTTGTTTAATACTTTATATTTTAAATAATTAGAAAAATTATTTACGATGATAATATTAGTTATTCGAATGGTGCCTTTCTGCAAATGCAAATCTAAAAGGATGTGTTTTTTTTTTTGGCAACAAATAAATATATCTTTTCAACCATTAATTGTTGGGCGACTCCGCACATTAAATTCTGAATCACATATGGTATTAACTTAACAAACACCTACATGTTTGACTTTCTTGCAATCTTAACCTTAGAATTAAAACTAGTACTGCAAAAGCATGCCATAAACTTTAACGATAATGTACATAGAGTTTTATTAATATCGTGATAAAGGAGATAAGTAGTCTCATGCCATAAAGATAAATTTATGGGCTCCATTACCTGAAAAGTAAAAAGAAAAGAAAAGAAAATGACACAGATATCAAATGATTTGTAGGATCAATGAAAATCTACTTATCTCATATAACATGAGAATAATTTTTTCCATGTACTTATCCACGAAAATTTATCAATAAAAATTGAATTTAAAACTCTTTTAAGTTTTTTGATTTTGCTCGTAGAGTATATTGTCACCAAAATATCTATTGTATATCCGTTGCATTCTGTATTTGGTGCAACATGAAAATGGAATATTAATGTGATTTTCATATGGAGGACAAAACAAAATATTTTTTAGTCCACATATCAATTTTTAAATGGAAGATGTATGTGCTACAAATGTATATATACAAGATGATCTCGTTTGTGACATAGGTTTAACTTTTTTTTTTGTTAGACTAAAAAAAGAAGAGGTTAAACCTATGTTCCAAACAACGGATGAATGGCATCTAATGTAAGCTATGGGGTGTGATGAATTTTTATGGGCGCGAGTAGTTCATCATCGTTTTATCCAAATTATGGTAGATTAGGAGTGGTGTGCACATGAAAAAACCAGCACGCTCAAGTCAGTGAGGCGATCGAGATAAAATATGCATGGGCATAAGCCTTATATTTATATATAGATCAAGCTATAAGATAGGGCGTAAATCTTTTGAGTTAATTTGTTACACGAAAACTTTAATCTGACGTAGGGCTATGCATGATCAGAGCAACTGTGGTGTTAAGTGTATTGTAGAACGCCACACACGTAAGCATGGGTTGAAGTGTTTTTTGAGTTGGCCACTAAACCATGGTCTAAAACACCACTAATAGTCCAATATATATACAAAGAAAACCAAGAATTTAAATCTCATTAAAACAATTTAGTTGATAAAATTTTGTAACATATAAGATGAGTATTTGAGTTTGTTTTCGATATTGGACCTAAAGGATAAATAGTTCCTTTACACTGATTTTTCCTTAATTTCTACGCACATATAACTCTTATATGTGAAAAGTCATGTAGCTCTGCACGGCAGTGGGATCCATATGTTTGAAAATGGTTATGATATCACATTTCTCATACTTCAAAATTTTTGCTCTTACTATGAGTACCCCCTTATCCATTAATTAAGGGATCATTTTCTTCATCATCACTCACCTTGCTATTACTTTACCTAATCGCTCATCACCAGCCATAACTGAACCTTTCACCTCTCTCTTGATTCTTAGTTTGCCCAAGGTTTCATAATGACATTCACTGAGCTATAGTTTACACTGTTGCGTACCCCACTTAGTCACTGTTACATTGATATATTCCACCCTTCAAAAGAAACATCACCCTTCGTAATTCCACAAGTTCAGAGTTTAAATTCCACAATAAACTTGGTTTTATTTTATTTTTCTTTTCACTGAACTTTTTGTACCATAGAATGGAACTCTTAAAAAAAACTGAAAATTTAAACCTAATCAATAAGAAATGGTAGCTGATAGTATGTATTGTATTTAATTTGATGCTGGAATTAAACAATCTCAATTCAATTCAAAAGTTTAAACTATTAGGCGAAGACTATGCACATTAATAGTTTTATATTATATCTTTCTGATACATTTTCTCACACAAGAGTCCATTAAATTTGAAGATTGAACAATGCACAAGCTACGCCTACTTATACTAAAAGTTCTGCAACATATAATTATTTATTATATAATGGAAGTAATGAAGATTAATTACTCATGACCATTTGATCACGAATGATATTATATAAATAATCATTTTGACCAGAAAACTTAAACTACTAGATAAATACCACATTAATAATTTTATTATATTTATGTAACATATGCACACTAACTTTATCTAAACAAATTATTTAGACCAACCCTCCCTGAAATTTTAGGGACAAAAATAAATGATGTCAAACGACCCATGGATAGGCCCCCCTCTCTCTCCGTCCCTCTCCTTATTCATTTTTCTGAATATTTTGTTCTTCAATTAGTTTTCTGTGTTAATACTTGAAGAAAACATCACCAAACACCAACAACAGGTTAGCCTCCATCTACTATGGTAGGTTTGCTAGTTGATCCGCAAAGGGCACGTGCTTTTCTTATCCCAAGTTCTTCGAAGACCCAAGCACTCTCCCACCTACCTCCCTTTATTTGTTTTGTTAGGAGGACAGAATCACAGGCCCAAACATGTACCAGTGCTTTGATGTGGCTCCAAAAGAATATTCTCTCATTTTGTGCTGGTGCTGTGAAGGAGCCAGAAGTGAACCACCATAACCTTACCCTCCAGATTACAAGACCATGGGTGAGCAAAACTGAGGATAATGTAACTCAAAGAGAAATTATTATTTTACCTTATCTTATTTTTTATGTTATGTTGTTATTTTATTTTATTATTTAAATTAAATAACTATGCAAATTTTAAGATAGATACAAGAAATATTATAATCATTTCCTTCCCGTAATTAGTATTAAGACATGTTAAAATGCATATCAATAAACCCAAACAGGACAATGCATAGAACAAGTTTTTCTGAGGCGCATCTATTAAGTAAATATTATGTGATTGATCTCGGTACTAATTACCAGATTAAATTGATTCTATCGTTTTAGATATAGAAACCCAAATATAATTAATAATTATCAAATATTTGTCCTTGATATATAGTATTTTTAGTCATAATTTAGGTTTTCAAAAAATCTGTAATGACTTTTTTTTATAGAGAAATTCTTTAATGACTTAAATAATATAAAATAAATATAAATATATAAATTTGTAATATTATGAGAAATCTAAAATTTATCAAAACAATCACTTATATCATGTCTCTCCCATGACTTCTTATACACGTGAATTTTTTATTGTACTATTTATTTGTCCCATGCAAGGATATCTCTTGCTTAAGCCTATAATATTGAAAAAGAGTTGCAAGGTCAAGAAATCCAGCAATTTTTTTCAGACAAAGAAATATTAAGTGTTCATAATATTTAATGTTTCATAAATGGGTAATCACAGCCTCACAGGGGATAATTCCCTTTGGATCATTGAGAAGGGGATTAAGGAAGGAGTACTTCTCTTGTGTAACTGACGAAGGAGGCGGCATTACCTTCCTCCTGGGATGAAACTTTCGCCCTTCCGTGTGCACACACTTGCACACGGCCAAAATGAAAGAGGAATGCATTTTAGAAGTGCCAGCAAATTTGTACATTTCATTTTAAAAGATCTACATAAACATTATGAATTGTTTTTGTAATCACTATCTATCACATGCAATGTGGAAAAGAGAGACATAAATATGAGCGAAAAGCTTGAAAACATTAGAAATGAAACAGCGTTTATTTGAGAATTAACACTCAATGTGATTAGATGGTATATTTTGTTAACAGTCAACCAGTAAAGTTGGGTGGAGTGTAATTTTTTGAGCAAGTTTGGTGTGTACTATCTGAGAAGTTACGAGGGTGGAGTGTTATTTGCTACAAATACATAGCCATAAGCAATCTCAGAAACGTTCGCCATCAGGGGTGAGAACTAACTGACCAATTTGTGCCCCACGGACATGCGTCTTTCTCAAGCTATTAGGTTGTGGATTACATGTAGAGACCCTTTTAGCTTTCCGGAAGAAGCCACCTTAGTTTGTGCCTTTCTGATAGATACACCATGTGTTCAAGCTGAAAATATTTTCAGTACAAGTATATAGTACTAAAAATTTAATGCATCACTTATTTGAATTGAAAAAAAAAAATTATTTATCTGTACTTATTTTACGGAAAAAATATGTATTATTTTAAAGGACACAAAGTTATATCATTTTAAGTGAGAAAAAAAAATAAATCATGGAAGAGAGTGGGGGGGGAAAAAGTTTTAAAGCTGTGGGTCTTACCTCTTTGTGAGAGTGAAATAATGTAAGGTGTGTAATTTAAAATGATACGTCTTTTTCTCTTATTTTATTCAATCTCTTATAATTAATACTACCTGAGTCTTATTTTTTTATTTTTAAGAAAAAAATTACCTACTCCCATAACAAAAAATAAATAAAAGTGTCCGTCCAAGCCATGCAGGTACTGTTTTAACTTTATATAAGGTACATGTCTACGATGCACCTTATACAGTACCCTGTAATGTGCATTTGTGCCTTAGACCTACATGGGTGAAAAGAAAAGAGTCCTTTGCTATTATGACAAAAAGGATCTTAAGCTGGAAAATAATTTCAAAACTATCCCATCATAGTAAATAATTTCCAAATTAGCACTAAATTAGTCAATTAGCCATCTTGGGAGACCCTCGCGGAGTTTAACTATAAGTTTGTGGATTCTACAATGGTGTTTGTTAGAAGTCATTTAATACTAAGGAAACGTTGTTTTTGGGACATATACTGCACACTCCTACAAGACCTGTCAAGCCCATAATTGTTTATTGGGCTAATCTTTTTATCATGGGCTAAGCTCTTCAGTCTTAACCACCTCCCAAATTTCCAGCTCGAGTATTTGTGGATACTAAAGATGCTCTTGGCCCCTTTCAGCATAGCAGCAAATAACGTATCTTTCGGTCGGTGAAATTTGGCAATACAAGAAAAGAAAAGAAAAAATTGTAACCAAAAATAAAAATAAAAATCACATTACTGAAATTTTGTTCATGAACCCTACGTATCGAAACAGTTATGGGTATCTCTGTTCTTTCTTTCATTTAAATATTTGTCCGGTTTCTTTGCCTTTATATTTTATTGTAATTTAGTATGATTAAAATATGGGTTTGTTTTTTATAAGGTATTTTAGACAACTTTGTTTAATGTTCATCGAAACGATGTCGTTTTGCGGTGAAAATCATGGTGTATTTATAATTTTAATTTATTTCAGGATTATAATAGTCTTTATCATTCTAATTTTTTAATTTTTCAATCTTAAAAAGACGTCGTTTTGGTGAATATTAGATAAAATTATTTAAAGTAACATTAGATATTTCTTTCCTTTAAAATAAAGGATGAGATCGGGTATTTCTACTACAAATTTTTGGAGTTACCAACCCTAATTATCTCTTTGAGACGAGTTGGCTCCCTCCGGTATCCCCACGAGCTTCGACTCTTTGAGCCGGCTATGGGACTAATCCGGAGTGCGGGGGAACAGTGATAGCTAAAGGTTCAGCCCCCTCTCCAAGAATGCATTCAGCAGGAATCGAACACATGTCCACCCCCACTAATTCTACTACAAATTTTTGTACTACCACTTTAATCACATTGGATTAGAGACAAAGTTAATGAAGAGAAAAAAAATAACTTAATCCAAGTAATAGTAGAAAAAATTGATAGTAAGAATCCTCATAAAGGATTAATATTTCTTATATTATAGGAAATAATTTTATCTCTTACATGTACATAAAAATATGTGGAGCTCATATTTTCTTTTTCTCCCTCTTTTTTCACATGGGCCCTACATACTTAAATGTGTATGTAGGTAATAAAATTATTTCATACAAAACATGATAAACAATTAATCCCTTAAAATAATAGGTTTTATAAAAATTATGTTGTAGGAAAAATGATTGTGTTATGTTATAGAGATTCGTTTTCCGTGCCATAATTTTTTTTTTTTTTTGCTTCAAAAAATGAGGGTCCCACAAAATATTGTATTTGTAGGAAAATTTTTGTAGTCATGTTGCATGATGAATTCAAACCCCTAAAATAATGTAACCATAAACCATTTTATTCATATTCATCATATCAATATCATGCAGTAAACTTACATATTAGCAACACATGAGAAAGAAAAAAACAACTTGTTAGATCCCACACTTTGAATATTTTGATGATCACAAATTATTGAGCCATCTTATTTTTTATTCATCTAAAATATATATGATGCAGGTATGATAGTTTCAAGGACAAAACAGTAAGTTTCATAACTTGCAGATTTTTCCACAAAGATGAAGATCTTATCTTGGGCCGAAGAAGATGACTTTTTGGAAGAGATTGGTTGAAGTTTTGGAATTTTTTTTGATGAGGCTGACATATTGCGCATGGACCCTGTAGGCATGAAATGTTGTTTGACCAAGCTGGTAATTACAATGGTTGAATCTAAAGCACAAGCCCATCACCGAGTGGATGAAGTCAAAGAAATAATCAGCCCAATAAAGAGAACAAGTTTGAAAAGAGTTGAAGAAAGTGAAGATAAGCTTCAACAGAACATGTAAGAGCTGTTAAGTAACTTCTTACTTTGATTGCCTTAGATATTTGAAAAAAAGGATAAAAACTAGTTTTACAAACAAACCTTTGGATAGATTTTCTTATCTAATAAATCACCTTTTTCAAATATTCTTTACTGGTGTGGTTGTTTTTAAAATCTTCTAGATTCTAATTCAAAAATAAATAAAAAATAAAAAAGTTTTTTTTTTCCAAAGATAAAGAGATAATCTGAAAATCAGTCTTTCAATCTTTCGGTGGTTATAAAAATAAAATTTCATTCCAGAGGATTACAAGTAAGTTATAATATTGTGGCAATCAAGGCACGATCAAGGTCTCTCGCTTATGCTCATAGGTTTGCTATTATACCTCTCTGCTTATTCAAGAAGCACATATGGCATTTCTATTAGAAATCTTTTTGTTAGCTTAGAGTTAAGCTATTGTGCGTGAGTGATTGACTCAGTCTAAGTTGACAGAAGGTGAGTTATTGGTGAAGTGTCATTTGGGTGCCTGAGTAGTCATTCAGGTCTGGGTGTGAATTGTATGAGGGTAGTGTAGGGCTAACCTTGTACTATTTTTTTTTGGCTCTTTTAGTGAAGTATTTTTTAACCAATTAGAAAGTTTATCCAGATTGGTGCCGTGAGTGTTTACTCCTCTTGATCCAAGGAGATTTTTTCCACGTAAATAGCTGTGTGATTCTGGCATGCTTTATTTTCTATTGATTATCTTTAAAAATCAATTTTTGTTTTAAAAATAGACAAAAATTTTATAAACTCGATTTATTCTCTCTTGAATTCATCTGGAACCAACACAGCTCAATTAGGGTGCAAAAAGCTTAAGAAACTACTTTTGCCTCGTTGTCAAAGCTAAAAGTTCTCAGGGTTTAGTCCTGACAAACCCAAGAAAGACAAGTGGAGGCAGTTTCATCAAGATAACCTTGAAATTTATAGCACAATCTTTTGAAAAGTATTTTACCATCTTAGTAAGGTATTTAAAGTAAGGGGTTTGAATTTTTTATGTTCAATTCTTATGTTATGACTATTAACTAGTGATGGAGTCCATATTTATTAGAAAAAGAAAAAAAACAAAATTTACACGTAAATCAAAGGATCACAATATGATAATTCAATTCTCAAGCAATATAAGAAAATGTTTTTCTTTTAAAGTAAGGTAGTAGTTGGATTTATTTTTTTGGTAAACGTAGTTGGAATTTTAATTATCTTTTGAGCATAATTTATATTAATTAAGTTTTTTTTTTGTTCTAACTTGAGTCTAAGAGTATAAGTCCATTAAAATTTCACATGTTAATATGTCTCCATTGTATTGTTTTTCTTCAATTATTTTTAAAGACTCTCACATTATTATTATGGAATGAACGTAAGCTTAGTTTAAATTATATTTTGATTTGGGGTGTCCTTTCTGATACACTTCTTACAACATAAATCAAATAAGATAGATTCTCGTCCAGAAATATAAGTATTAAAGCAGGTTTTAAGCCAATTATATTTTAGAGCATATATATTTAAATTGGTATTTATTTACAATAAAATGTGCTTAGAGTAAAATATATATATTTAAATTGGTAATAAATATGTACATACATTGTTTTGCTTACTTATTGTTATGAAGTATTTCCTTAAAGTATCAAACATAATAATATTAAGAGAATGAGTCTGGAACCGTGATAAAGTTATTTTTTTAGCGAATAAGAGGTTAAGGGGAATACTATAAGGTGGTGTTTGGTTGTGAGCTTTTCAGCGGATATCTATCTTTTTCAAGTATGGCTTTTAAAAACACCATGTTTGTTTCAACGTTTTTCACCAAAAACCCATCTATCCAATTTGTCTGGATTTATAAGAAACATAGATATCCGCATTGTTTAGAAACCCAATTTGAAGTTGGGATTTTTCGAAAAACCGGTTATCTGGCTTTTAATGCAATGTTGGTTTCATAAAGTTACCTAATTTTTTCAGTAAAGTTTTTCCCCACCAAACAACTTTTTTTTACATTTTTCTACCTATCTCACTTTATCTATCTTTCCAATCATTTCTCTATCTATCTCATTTCCCTACTATTCCAAAAAAATTTCCTGAACCAAACGCCTCCTAAAAGGAGTACCTTCATCTCTATTTAATAGAGAGTGGTTTTTTATCAAACATAATAATATTGTCATTAAATTTTTGTAAAATAATAACTTCGTTTCCACAAAATATTTGCTCAAATTTTCCATTTTTAAGGGAGTTAGAGCCGGCTTTCCAAAGCATTAAAGTAGGTTCTTCCTTGCACGAGTGATGAGTCTCCTATTATTATAGGATTTTTTTAAAAAGTAGTCTTATATATCCCCATAAACTATAGGGTCTAGACAGCCAATCCCCGAATCAATTACTACCACAGCCTATATAACACCGGCCATAGTTATTCATTTCAATCAAATGCAGTCGATAAATACTCCATGTTTCTATCAAAAAATAAAATAAAATAAAACTCTATAATGCATATAAATACCAATCTCTCTCTTACCTGAAAAGTACTCATGTTTTATTCTTCATAGCACCGATGTGAACTGCCTGCTAACTTATGGTACGCTTGGATTAATGAAAAATGGTGGAATAGAGAAAAATAAAACAAAATATAATCTCTTATCATTAGTTAAAATTTTTAAACGTAAAAAAAATGGAAAGAAATGTTATAAAACTACTCTAATAAAGATACAGTTCTTATAATTCTGTATATTTTTAAATAATCAAATAAATTTTTTATTTTATTTTATACTTCTTGTATTAGATTTGGGAAGCTTCCACCAATCTCCAACTCGGAGGTTGGATTAAAGGATCAGCTCGGTGGGAAACCAATCATCATGCATACTTTTTTATTAATATTTTATAGAGGAAGATTATACTTACAACTAAGGGTGAAAGTGGGCTGGGCTGGGCCAAGCTTTGCCCCGAAAAGTCCAAGCTTACGTTAAAAAATTTCAATTTGGCCTGGCCCAAGCCTTGTACGAGTCTAATTGTTAGCTTGACTTGACCCGTTTATAAAAAAATAAATAGAGTGCCCTAGCCCGTTAGCCTGTTAATTTTTAACTTCCAAGCATAATCATGAATCAACTTTACAAAATACTCAAATTATGTTGTTAAACCAAAAATCATAATTTCAACGTCCAAACAGAATTATGAATCACAACAAAACCCATACAATCTGCATTTAATTCACTTTCAAAAGCAAAATGGTCAAACTAAATAACATATATTTCATCAGATCCAATCAACAAATTCATACTATGTAAATTAAAATAACTACATGAATCCAACAAACACATCATGATGCTTGTAGTAAGTATAATCTCTCCCAAAAATCTTTTAATATATTCATATACACAATCTAACATGCTGAGATGTTGGTTCCTCCTACGTAAGAAATAAAGTCAGATTTCTTTTAAAATATAATCGAATATAATTAAGTTATAAATAATTGCAATTGATTAAATTTATATATTTTGTTTTTTCTTCAAAGCATACTTATTCTATTTTATTTTATTTAAAATAAATAGTACAATATAGGCCGACATGTAGGCTTATAGGCCAGACCTTGTGAAAGTGGGCCTACAACCTTTTTATTTAACAAGCTTTTTCAAGGCTCAAGCCCGGCCTATTTTACGAAATATACTAGGTCAGGTCTGGCCTGACGTAGGCCGAATCGTAGGCTCCTGTAGGCCGGCCCGGCCCAGTTTCACCCCTACTTACAGCTTTTTTTCTTATAACCTTTTACAATCATATCTTAATATCGTTGATTTCCGACAATCAACGGTTATTATTCTTACAAATTAAACTTTTTAATTCACAATAAATGATAACCGTTGATTGACGAAAATCAACGGTGTTAAGATATGATTGTAAGAGGTTGTAAAAAAAAAAGTAATAAGTATAACCTTCTTCTATTTTATAATATGTTTCTTTAATTTAAAAATAAATAAAAAATCCCTCCCGTCTATTCTGCTCCAAATTCCTCCTTCGAAGGATACCCTTGGGCTGCTAACTAAATGTATGATTCTGGAATTGCTTCTTTATCCTAATATAGAATATAATTATGGCCGCCGGCCACCGGCCTCCATTAAAGTCCTTGTAATTTTCAGCAATATTTTCCATGGTTCATATAAAAATAAGGGGAGTGATCAATTTATATTCGTGTTGAGTAAAAATATAAAGATAATTTTTTTAAAAAAATGTTACGACAACAAAGATATATATTAATTAAAATCATAAAATCTTTTTTTTTTCTTAGTTATGATTATAAATCAGTGTCCTTTTTATAATATATTTTTCTTATCAGCTTGGCTTGTGTCATCATCCATGCCAGTTCCCACCCACCTAGATAAGGAATATATTTTCAGTCAGAGGTGTTCATCAACCGATTCAAACCGCGAAAACCAAACCGAAAAACCGATAACCGAATAAACCGAAAATCGAAAAATTGGAAACCGAAAGAAAACCGCAAATTTTAATTGGATTGGATCAGTTTTCGGATGGGTTGATGAAAACCGATCCAATCCAAACCGATCCAATATATTAATTATTCTCTACCTACTTGTGCTTTCTCCAATCATAGCCCAAAAATTTCTAAACTCAAGACCCATTAACTCATCAACTAAACCCAAAAAAAAACTTAGTCACGTCTCATCAACTGTGGTATTGTTTACTGATATTTTTGTATTTCAATTTTTTTTTTTACAAAGCCAATATATACAAAAGATGTTATTTGCACAATAATCATGAAACTTATTTTAAGATTTTCAAAAAATCGAAAACCGATCCAATCCAAACCGAAAAAAATTGGATTGGATCGGATCAGATTTGAAAAAAAATTTAAACCGAATGGATGATTACATGATCAAACCGAAGGGATTGGATCAGATGAGTTTTGCTTCCAAAACCGATCCAATCCAGACCGCGAACACCCCTATTTTCAGTGGGAGTAGGTATTTTTTTTTCAAAATAAAAAGAAATATGAAAGGAAATAATTATAAAAATAAAAATAATAAAAATATTTTTTTTATATTTGATAAAAAAAAATGAACGGATTCTCGATAGATCTGATACACCGAAAATATTTTCCTAGATAGATAAATTTTTCCACTAACGATTATCTAGAAGCATAAACTATTACAGCAAGTAAAATATTTCTCAAGTGTATTCATGAGTGAGAAAGGCTGCCCCCCACTTTCCCACTAGTCCACTACTGCGTATTCCCTGTCTTATTTATGTTTACTTATTTGTTTAAAGATCCACAAAAAAAACAAAAAGAAGCTTAACAGGTACAAAAAGACAAATTTCCTTTTGAACTTGTTTGGTGCAACGAAGCATAGTATTAGACTATTAGTTGTCTTTGAGTTCTTTGTAAAATTCGACCTGGTTAGATCATCGATTAACTTTTATTTATTTATTTATTTATTTTTTAACTTGAGATTCTAATACTTTTTTTAGTTGTATAAAAAAAAGCTATGGGACAAAAACTGTCCTTTTTCAAATGATCTTACGCGGATACGTACGAATCCTAACATTTATACAT
Source organism: Gastrolobium bilobum (assembly GCF_033153095.1). Taxonomy (NCBI): domain Eukaryota; kingdom Viridiplantae; phylum Streptophyta; class Magnoliopsida; order Fabales; family Fabaceae; genus Gastrolobium; species Gastrolobium bilobum. The sequence goes on along the minus strand of NW_026895820.1, from coordinate 87,402 downwards.
TATGTAAGTTGCCGAATCGTTTAATTTAAGATTATTTATTACTTGAACTGTAATTTATTAATAATCGAGAATTAACTTAAGCATTTGTCAGGTAAAATCAATTAGAAAAAAAAAACAGAAAGCTCAATATTTTTGTCGGCTTTATGAGATATTAACTCGAGTGAATGTATTCAATTTGATTAAATTTTCTGCACATCATTTGATTGAAGAACAATCATATCCTGTCTCCAAAAAAGAAAAAGAAAAAAAAGAACAATCATATCATATCCTTCAATCAAACCTAGTGAATAATCGGGTACAAGTACATTGTGTTATGATTTTTCTTTTGGGATAAGACATTGTAACAATCAATTAATGTTATTACTAATGTTACTATCAATTAATTCACCGATAGATCGATTATTTTGATCTAACGGTTATATTTATTTTCATCTTTGTATGGTTATGATTCCCCGTATTTAATGTGAAAGTATTAAATATGAAATATCATAACGATACAAAGGTAGAAATAAATATAAAATATGAGTACAAAAAAATAATAATAAATATGAGAAATCATAATCATACAAAGATAAAAATAAATATAACCATTGGATCAACATAATAATCTAACGGTGAAATTGATTGGCAATAATATTAATAATAACACTAATTGGTTGTTACAATATTCTTCTTCTTTTCTTTTTCCTTCTTTTGAAAAAAAATCCAGAATTAGAAATCCTCCTCCCCAAAATGACATAGTTTTTAATTTCGTTGACCCGGTAAACTGCACTAGACTATCATGTGCTAGAATTTGAAGAGCTTTGTCATGCCATTTAGGGGTGTGCAAAAAAATTAGTTCACTTGCCCTGCCCTTGATCTGACTCATAAATAACCTTTTTTTTAATTGATTTTAAATACTGACCCACTTTTATTTGGGTCAGTTTTAAACCTGACTTGTTTTAATAAAAATCTATTGACCCAAAACTTGACCCCACCCATTATGTGAAAAATAAAAAATCACAATTACGTTAAAAGAAAAGTTTTAACGTAAAACAATTACGTCAAATTTTTTTACGAAAAATATTTTCATCAAAATTTTTGACAGAAACTAAACTTCGTCGAAAATTTCAATAGAAAATTTATTTTTGTAAAAATTTTCATTAGAGAAAAAAATTTCGTTACTTTTTGACAAAAAGTATTTCGACGAAAAAATATCAAATTACATTTCGTCGCTTCAGAAACCAAGTCAGGTCAGATCCGACTTGGTTCTGAACTAGTTCAAAAAAATCCAAACCAAGTTAGACCTGACTTGGATCAAATTAAAGTGGATTGAATCAAAATATCTGACCTGACCTGACCCATGCACACCCCTAATGCCATCCATCCTAACGGGACTAGACTATCATGTGCTAGAATTTGGAGAGCTTTGTCAAGCCATCCATCCTAAATCTCACATAGTATCCTATTTTATTCTTTCACTCTACATAAATTATATTAAATTTTCAGTATTATTTTATTATTAATTTAAAAAATTATATTAAATTAATTAAATAAAATAATAATTAATAATATAAATAATAATTTTTATTTATTTGATGATCTTCTAACAATTATATATATTTAAAAATATCATATTTATCATTATTAATAATAATTATACGGTTGATTTTTTTATTTCAGTATCTCAACAAATTTACTGTCAATTATAATAATTTAACTATTGATTTTTATTTTTTATTTTGCCAAAATAATACATACACATAAGTAATTATTTTGATAAATTGACAGAATTAAAATTATTATTTCAAACTAAATTAGAAATTAACATTAAATTGGAAATTCACAAACTCATTTATGCACAATCTTTTGAAATATCTGAAAATTTAAAAATATCATATTTTTTATTGACAGTATAATTTAACAATTGATTTTCTTCTGTTCTCTTGTTTTTTTGGTAAGCATTCTTCTGTTCTCTTGTTAGTCCAAAGAATTCAATCCGTCGGAGAGCATTTTTTTTGTATATAGTGAAAGAAAAAGAAAAATGAATAATTATATCGTTATTATTGGTAATAAAATTAAATTTTTTAAAGTGGAATCATATAAATAATAATTAATTTTGTTATTAATTATTATTTTATTTAATAATAAATTAATAATGATAATTTTAAGCAGTTTATGCCGAATAAAAATATATAGGTGAAAGGAATATAATTTATGAATAATATATAGAGTTTATCATGTGAGAAACTGATGCCTCATGCCTCTAGTGAGATCAATGAGATTGAAAAGTGTGGCATTTTGAAAAAAAAGATTACACCCCATAACATTCAAATTTTCATTTTTAAAAACAACCGTTACACATTTATACTTGTATCGATTAATAGAATTAGACAAAAAATAAAATAAAATAATCAAATTAGACCGACACCGAGCCAAAGCTATCTATACATACGAGCTTTTAAGTGTTATGCTACTTTGCATGCTTAGGCTTGGTTATTTTTCAGAAAAATCCCTTTTTCAGTGCTTTATAATAAAATTTAATTATAAATAAACTAATTCATGACGCACCCATGCATTAATCACTAGCTAGGTCTCGGCTGAGCATGCAATCATGGAGGTATATTTGTAATAAAGTGGCTGGAGAAGGATATTTAACAACTAAAATTTATTCAAAAATAAATAGATAAAGGAAATCGCCAATAATTGTATTTAATTTAAGAAAATTTAAAAATATTTTTATTCAAAAATTAATCTTTAGAAATCAATATAAGAGATGGATGAAAACTTAATTATAATAAAATTTGGAAAATGTTGCATTTATAAACTTTTTGTCTACAAACTCAAGTATGCATGTATACATAATTAATTTTGTAAACAAAAAATTTATAAATATACCACTCATCATAAACATGTAGTGCATCTATTTTAAAAGAAAAAAATATTTGCAGATACAATTTGTATCATTTTTAGTGAAATGACAGTGTTTTAATATTTTTTGTCTTCTTCCTGCTCGATATACTCTTTCTTTCTCTTTCCTTTTAATTTTCTGTAAGAAATTAACAAGAGAGAGAATGTAAAAAAATTATTATAATATGTACCAAAATACAATTACTTAATTTTTTTAGTAATTGCACAATTATTTAATTTAAATGAAATAAAGTTGTGTCCTTTAAAAAATTATATTTTTTTATTTTAAAAATAGAATTATAGTAAAATGCACAATTAATTTGCACGATTCATTGACATTAATCGTGCAAATTATTTATTATTCCAAAAAATAAAAATACATAAAGTAATTATAGAAATGCTAACTTTCTACGAAGAAGGCAAAATATAATTACAAAATTCATCATTTTCCATAAAAAAAAAAGAAAAAAAAAGAAATTTCAAGAGACAAAAAGAAAGAAAAATAAAAAATTGCAAAAATTCTAACTTTTCATGGAAGAGTCAAGAAAATATAGAACAGGAAAAATAACATAAATTCTAACGTTCAATGACAGAGGAAACGAATAAAACTAGTCTTTCACGTATGATGCACGGACACGAACACGGACACGGGACACGGGACACGACACGACATGCCGACACGTTAATTCTAAAAAATGTCATATTTGGACACGTTGGGACACGTTTTGATATTAAATAAAAATTTTAATATATATAATATGATTTATATTTAATACATATAAGAATCCATAATAAGTCATATAACCAATTAAATATTTAAATTTCATAACATAAATATAAATATAAATAATTTTTCGTAGTTTGTTAATTTTTAATGTTAAATTTTATAACAGAAAAAAATTAATTTATGAATTATTTCTTTTATATTTAGTTAACAAAAAAAAATTAAGATTTAAAAAAAAATAAAAAAAATAAAAAAAACGTGTCCGAGCGTGTCCCCAAATATTGACCGCGTGTTGGAATGTGTCGGAGAGTTGACCGCGTGTCCTCAAATGTTGACCGCGTGTCGGACGCGTGTCCGAGTGTGTCTGTGTCGGACACGGGTCCGACACGTAAATTTCAAAAAAAAAAAGTGTGTCCGTGTAACGGAGTCTTTCACAGCAACTTTAGCTTACTTATCTAGAAAAATTCTAGAACATGATGATTGGGACTTGGTTCCCTCAATCTTGGCTAAGAAATTTTGCTAAAGTCAAACTTTGAACTCAAAACTCGACTCTTCAACCAGGATTGCCTTATGCGTAGGAAAAACGAAAAACATATAGAAAAGAGAGAAAGATGAACACGGCACATTTTAATGTGAAAGCACATTTTAATGTGAAAAAATTTTCTCCAACGTAAAAAATTAAAAATCCTCAAGATATTAGTCCGGAATCTAATTTTTACTATGTTCAAAGTAAAAAAGTAAAAACGAAAAACAAATGGGAAAGAGAGAAAGAGGAAATCCAACACACCTTGCTCACGGCGTAAGCTTGCAACGTTAGCCAAAACGTTACTTTACTATGTTCAATATTTAAATCACATCGTAGTATAAAAAAATAAAAATAAATAAAAAATCGTATCGTCATATAATTTTTTTTCAATATCAAAATATCACAGAAACATATGTATACCTTCAGAATGCATTAAAATATCGAGAACATACAAAAACCCATTTTATACAGCTTTTAAGGAAATCTTAAAAAATATATAAACCAAGGGATTTTCATCCCTTCCGGGCTAAGCTTAGCTAATTGCTTGTACTTCTTTAAATCTCCCACAATTTCCCCTGGCACCAAGACTTTGATTCGTCTTTGCATACTCTATCTAGAGAGGTGGCAAAGTGGGCGGTCCGTCTCGTCGCGTCCCGTCCCATTCCGTCATCAACCTACTAAAAAATGAGTCAGTCCGTCCCGTTTCACTTTTGAAAGTGGGCTGAAAAACTCAGCCCGCCCCGCCTCGTTTGGCGGGTTGGGCGGATTGATCTGCCAACCCGAGCCTATTTTACACTGACCCGTCTCGACCCGCCTATGCTCGCCATCAACCCACCAAAAAATAAGTCTTCCCCGCCCCGCCCCACTTTTGGAATGAGTTAAAAAACTCAACCCGCCCCACCCCGTTTGGTGGGTTAAACGCGTTAATCCGCCGAGCCAAACCCGTTTTACCGGCTCGATTCTATCTAACTTCTGGACTTCTCGAGTTTTTGTTGTACTTGTGAAAAACTCTTACTTCAAGTGTCCGCCTAGAAACTTATCTCAATTTTTACCCTTTTTTCTTCTTCTTCTTCCTCTTTTTCCCCATAATTATCCTCTAGTTGTAAAAATTTCTATCTCCATGTGTATCAAATACCATAAGAATCCTGCAAACATTAAACCAACTTTATATATAGCTTATGTAGGAAACATATATAAGCAAAGTTATTTGGATTTATTGAACCCATCTACAATGGTTTTTCATACTACCTAGGGTTCCGTGTAAAAATGAACGTAAAGTCAAAATTCAAAAACTTTAGGGGCCTAAACATAATTTTTAAAAATATTAGGGCTAAACTGAAAATGGAATTATTATATTGTATGCCTATATCATTAAAATTCAATAAATATATTATCATAATTCTATTGAAAAATCCTTTAATTTACTAAAAAATTCTTTGTTATTAAAGAGTGAGAGAAATACTTAAGTCATCAGCAGGTCAGATGCATAATCCCTCTAGAGACAACTCCCGGAGAGAAAAATGCAGATAGAATGTTAGAAACGAATGAAAATAAGTGAAATGATAATGGTTAATTTTATGAGTAACGGTGATTATAAACACCCACAAACCGTGGCCACATTTTTTTAAATATTTTTGTATATTTCAAAAAATAGTAAAAATGTGCATATAAATATATAATCTTGGGCTTTATGTCTCTTTTTTCACAAGAGAGACGTCCATTTTTCTGCCGAGAGAGTAAATGATGGGGCGGGCCATAATATTTTTTTAGTAAAATAAGGCACAAAATTAAAAGGATATGCAAGAGAAGTGTTTTTCCCTTTGAGCTTAATAGAATTAAATTAAAACCTTCATTGAAGACCATAAACTCCCATTACGTACAATATTTTGTCGATTTTATTAGTTTTTTTTTAAATAAATAAAAGTTTAAGCGTGGAATAAAATTTAATCAAAAATATATATTATTTATATAAAGTCAATTTTCTTAAGATATATACAAAATTCTACCCGGTGAATGAGTTATCTTACTTCTTAAATCGCATAGTACCATTTTGTCTTCTACAATCGAAACAGCAGAAATTATGAGCTATATGTAGTTGACTTTTCGGTTGAATTGTAATTTGGACTATCACAGAAGACGGTGATGGAATTAGTGCATTCAATGTGGCCTACCCTTATTTTCCCAAGTTGAACGGTATACTTTGTACTATTTGATGCGTGGAACGGGTCTTACCCTTATTTTTTTAATTATATTTTCAAAACAGGAAATAAAATTTAAAAATAATACTTTTATAATCATTAGTAAAAAAAAAAATTATAACACAAGTCACACTAGATATTATTGCGTTTTAAAATAATTATCATTTAATTTTTTTTATAAAAATTTACAAAGTCATTAAATATTTTTAGTTTAAAAAATTACTCATTTTATATTACTTACATTTTTACTTCGTTACAAATTTTTTTTTTATCTCATTTAACTACAATATTGCTGTAGGCAGTTGTCACAAGCCCATTATAATGGATCTGCCGTTAGAGGTTCATCAAGGGTTCAATCTCTTGACAGCCTACTAAAAGCACATGAGATTCACATTAAGAATCCCTGCATAGCTCATTATTGTATACACACGAGAGGGTGAGGTTGAGGCAACACCTGAAGACAATAGTGAGGATTTGGCTAACGATTTTTGACTCGTCTCTCTCTCCTATCTATATATGTTTCATCTTTTCTCATAGAGAAGGCACCTTTTATTTATCATATATTTTCATGAACGATTACTCTGCCAGATTTTAGAGCCAATGCATCATTCACATACTTGCCCATTCTAGCTTTTTTCCGTGACTGCACTCATTCATCAAGATACTCTGTAAGGGGATACAAATTTAGTTCTTACTTCACCACAAGTCAAATATAAAAGAGATTGGTGTTTGTCTTTTAGAATTGTGTCATTTTAAATGAGAAAACGATACATAATGAAAATCATGGTGGGAGAAAATGAGAGTTTTTTAATTTAAATTTTAAATAAAAAATACTAATTTTAACTAAAATGATCATCCTCTAAAAAATAAATATTATATAAAAAGAAAATATAAAATTAAAAAAAAATTATTTTAAAATCTGTTAAATAATTAATAGTTTACAACAAATTTAAAGTTTTAAAATAATGATTATTTCGAAACGGTTACACACATTACCCACGTCTCTTCTCTATTTTCCAGAGTTTGATTTGATAATTCTCATTTTAAATGACATAAGTTATGTTATTTTAAGAGAGAAATATACACAAGAAATTAAAATTATAGAAGAGAAAGTTAATGGTTTTTTTTTAATTTAAATTTTAAATAAAAAATATTATTTTGTGTCTATCTCTTTATTAAAATGACAAACATTTTTTTCTTTGTACAAACCTTAAAACTACCGTTTTGAGTTTGTGAGTAATATATTACTTTTTATTGCCTTTGATAAAAGTTTAAATATTTATAAAAAAACGGTTATACTTACTTCTTGATTGGTTACAATTGGAACCATTCGAAACTAACAACTATTAATTGTTTTTTTCATTTTTCAATCGTTTGATCCAAAGGTAACCAATCAACTAAGAGTAATAAAGTTAAAATGGTAGTAAATATAACTGTCCTTTTTTTTTTTTTTTTTTGTAAATATATAACTGTCCTTTTTCTTTAAAAAAAAAGTAAGTATAACTGCCCTAAAATTAATAATTGATAAATATTTTTTAATTTCGGCTTGGTAAAATATTTCGTGGATGCCATATCACATCCCATTTCCTATATATAATTGCTCGCACTCATTTCAAAGCCGGCATATTTTGAGGTTGATACAAGGATCATCAAAGACATCTAATGATGAAGAGCTATATTAACCTCAAAATATGGCTGCTTAACTCGGTTATTTTATCTAGTATGCTTTCTATCACATATGGGAGACCAAAATTTGAGTTTCGAGTGAAAACAGTTAATCTGGGTGGTTGGCTGGTTACTGAAGGTTGGATTAAACCTTCACTATTCGATGGCATTCCAAATAAGGACTTCTTGGTTAGTACATATATAAGTGATTGTACTACAAATTATCATTATGTTATTCTTATAGGGTTATTATATTAATAGCTTTCTTTATTCTTGGTCATGAGAAATTCTGCCTCTCAAATTTTGTAGGATGGAACTGGTCTTCAGTTCAAGTCTGTGACAACACAGAAATATCTATGTGCGGAGTCTGGAGGTGGAACAATCCTAGTTGCAAACCGAACAGCTGCTTCGGGTTGGGAAACGTTTAAAGTGAGTGACCTATTTCTGTGTATACTATTCATTCATCAATATGAAATGATTTGTATTAAAAAAGAGTAATGTTGCATGTCACGTTTTGATGATGTTCCGAGTGATATTGTGTAGTTGTGGAGGATAAACGAGGCCACTTTCAGATTCAGGGTGTTCAACAAACAGTTTGTGGGTTTAGATGGGATTACCGTGGTTGCTGTTACCAATACTTCCACTGATTCTGAGACATTTCATATTGTTAAGGAAAGTGATAATTCAACCCGTGTTCGAATCAAAGCATCCAATGGATACTTCTTGCAGGTGATCCTCTCCTTTTTAATCTTTTCGTTGAAAATCGACAATCACACACAAATCACAAAACGAAAATAGAAAAAGAGAGAGAATTGACACACTAATTTACTTTGTTCATTGAGTACCCCTGTTGTGTTGTTGGGATCAGTCGAAAGACAATTGGGTCCTGCTCAAATCAAATCATGCTTAATAATATAACTTAATTATTCCACATGCACTTAGTGCTTAGTGTGGTCTAACTTTTTAAAGTAAAATTAGTGGGGTGGACTTGCAGGCGAAGACAGAGGAACTAGTGACTGCTGATGTGTCAGAGGTCAACGGATGGGGAGATGATGATTCAACCGTTTTTATAATGACAATCGCTGGAAGGATGCAAGGCGAATTCCAAGTAACAAATGGTTATGGCCCCACAGAAGCGTCACAAGTTATGAAGGTAACATAAACGGCAGAGCCAGCAAATTTTATAAGAGGCGAAATTACCGGGGGATGATGATTATGTATATCAAAATAAAAACAAAATAATGGTCAATAACTAAAGGTTTATATGAAATTGAAGATTGTCCACCCTATCTCATCCGCAACTCCACCACCGGTAACATTAATAAATGGCGGGCGGTTTTGAAAATTCCATATACAACAACTGTACGTCATCTACAAATTAAAGTTGGTTTATTGTTGCATGTGAATTTCCCCGTTCAAATGGGATGGTCCAAAGACTTGTTATTAGCTAGGGCCTAGGGGCTTAAAAAGTTTAACGGGGTTCGTTTTTCTCAGGAACACTGGAGCACTTTTATAGTTGAAGATGATTTCAAGTTCATAGCAAGTAATGGATTAAATGCAGTTAGAATTCCCGTTGGCTGGTGGATTGCAAGTGATCCAACTCCACCCCCACCTTATGTTGGGGGTTCCTTGCACGCACTAGACAATGCCTTCTTGTGGGCACAGTAAGTTCATAAATTAAATAAACTTTATTATATGGCTTTAGCTAGATTCTAAAATGAATATGCCTTACTTAGTGATGACTTGATATATAGTACATTAATAATAATAGAATAATATTGGGATTAATAATCTACCTGCAGGACATGTGGATTAAAAATCATCATTGATCTTCATGCTGCACCCGGTTCTCAAAATGGCTTTGAGCACAGCGCTTCAAGAGATGGTTCACAAGAATGGGGAAAAACAGATGAAAACATCCAACAAACAGTTCACGTTATAGACTTCCTAACTGCAAGGTTTATATATATTACATATAAGACATTGTTCTATTTTATTAATTGCAGCATGTTAATTGCATCAAAGATATATAATCAGTCCCATTTTGCTATGCATGGCAGGTACGCAAAAAGCACAAGCCTTTATGCAGTTGAGTTCATAAACGAGCCTCTCTCACCTGGTGTGACACTAGATAGCTTGACCAAGTACTACAAGGCTGGTTATGAAGCTGTGCGCAAGCACTCCTCCACAGCTTATGTTATATTGTCAAATAGGCTAGGACCCTCAGACCCCAGGGAATTCTTCCCTCTTGCCAATGGCCTTATGCGATCTGTGATCGATGTCCACTACTATAACCTCTATCAAGATGTGTTTAACAACATGACTGTCCAACAGAACATTGATTTCATCTACACCAATCGCTCATCACAGTTGAATTTTGTGACAACCTCGAATGGCCCTCTTACCTTTGTTGGTAAGTCTTCAAATGACCCTTCATTCTCCCTATAAATAAAGATTGTTTTTTGTCACCATTTTACAGTTACACTTAATAAATAAGCTATTTTATTGACCGTCTGAATCTAATCAATTAAGTGACACAGTTTTATGATTCACTTGATATGAAGCACTCAAATCCATAATTTGTAATCAATCATATGCATATGTTATGTGATTTTCCTTACATTAAAATATATGTAGTTTAAAAATAAAGGAATATTATTCTGACGCACTTACAACTTAGAGGAGGAGAATGGAGAAGAGAGAAAAAATATAGTGTTCCCAATTTTGATTTGTGAGTGCATGAGAAAAAATTATCTAATGTAACATCAGAGTAATATTTACCTTAAAAATATTAATGATGTATTTGATTTATGAAAGGAAAAAATACTTCTTATGTCACTGTAAATGAATTCTTCTTATGCCATAGACTCAACTTTTATTTTTATTTTTATTTTTAAAATAGTGGACCACACTATATTTTTGTGTCTGCAGCAGATATTCAAACCCCTTTATGAAATTATAAAATTTATATTCTCATCTGTAACTGCTTATATTTGTCCACTGCTAAAGAATCAAATGATAACTCTTGATTTTATTTTGGACTCTGTTATTTAATTAAAGTTTCAACTGGCACAATATTAATTCCAATTTCAAGGTGAATGGGTTGCTCAGTGGAAAGTTAAGGGGGCTACAAAAGAAGACTACCAAAGATTCGCCAAGGCCCAATTAGATGTTTATGGGCGAGCGACATTTGGGTGGGCTTATTGGGCTTTCAAGAACGTCAATATGCACTGGAGTCTGGAGTGGATGATCAAGAATGGTTATATCAAGCTTTAGAAACTTTCCTCTCGAGGCCAGCAATCCTCTACCTATCATACTTACGTTAAGGTTTAGATCAACTTCAGTCACCCCAATAAAGGAAGGGGAGAAATATTGTAGTTCCTTTTATTAGCAAATCATCCAAAATAAAATAAAATAATGGAAATCTCGTATTATTATTATGAAAAATAGGAGTATAATGTTGTAGGATGCAATATAGATCCTATTGTAAACTCAAAAAAACACAAGGCCCATTTTGTTCAGAAAAGAGAAATTAAAGTGAGCCGCATATTTTTTTGAATCTATAACATGACTTATATTGCATCATAGAATATTATATTTATATTTTCTTATTATTATTATTATTTTTAACGGGAGTGGAGTTAACTGTTAAGTCGTACTTAGTGAAATCAACATGAGATACTTGTACACATTTGCTACACATTTGCTTCGTAAGTCATAATTTAAGTTCATCAAAATGTTCTCCTCCATTTGATTTGAAATTTATTTTCTTTTGTCCTTTTAGCATTCAATTCCTTAGCTATTCTTAAATATGTCCTCGTACTTTGGATCAGCCAAATGATTATATTTAAACAACAAATATTTAATAAAAGAAAATAACCCCTGAAAACGGGTAATCTTTCTAGTAATCATGCTTAACACAGGGAATTGTTTCACATCTCTATTATATACATGATATTTGCTTAGTACAATTACATTACAACGGATTAAACATATATTGATCATGACTTGAATCTCATAATTCCGATTAGAGAATTGATTAAATAAAAACAACAAATAATTTTAAAGAAAAAAAAAATTATTCGATCACATGTCACATGAAAATAAGTAAACAAGGGGTGGGCATAGATTGAACTGAACTGATTTTGTTTTGGAGTTATCCAACCCTAATTATCTCTTTGAGACGAGTTGGCTCCCTCCGGTATCCCCACGAGCTTCGACTCTTTGAGCCGGCTATGAGACTAATCCGGAGTGCGGGGGAGCAGTGATGGCTAAAGGTTCAGCCCCCTCTCCAAGAATGCATTCAGGGAATCGAACACATATCCAACCCCACTAACTCAGCGCCAAGTTACCAACTGAGCTGCACCCATTGGGTACTGAACTGATTTTTTCACATAACCGAAACGAACCAAATCATTTTAAATCGGTTTGGTTCAAACAATATTTTTTTTTTACTTGAACCAATTCGGTTCGGTTCGAAACTGTTCGGGGTTCAAAAACCAATTTGAAATCGGTTCGCTTCGTGTCAGGAAAATCCAAGGGGAGCCCGGGGCGGGATACTAACATCAATGGGCTAAGTTAGGCCAACCACACCAAGTGAATCCGATACCATGTCATAACCCAAAACCTTAAAGTATTGAGATAATGAGTCCTTCCACTTATATACTCTCTACTTAACGCATCACCAACCAATGTGAGAGTCATCACACTTGAATATCTCAATAATCGACCCCTCAAGTGTGAAGCCCAATATTGATACGTTCTCCCTCAACCGAGTACCCAGACTCAAAGTACTCAACCTTTAAGAACCTGACACTACTAAATTAGGAATTTAAATAATTCAATTATGAGTTTAGAAAATAATTCTATAATTGACTTTGAATAAATATAGAAAGATTAGAATAATTATCGATAAGGTCAAATAATGCTTAAATCGCTTATATGATGAAAAATGCTGATACTGGTTCTGCTTCACGGTATAAATGCGTACTGATGAAGTATTCCAAAAAATTATAATAAAATACAAATATTCTTAGAAAAAATATCTAGGTCCAGGATATCAAATTTGGGGTAAAAATAATGAGCAGTGATGTTAGAACTAATACAGGCTATGTATAAAACGCGTACCGGTGAAGTGTTTCGAAAAATTATAACAAAAATATGATAATTCCTAGAAAAATGTCTAGGTTCAGAATATAAAATTTGGTAGAAAAATGATAAGGATAGCTATTAGAACTAATACTATTAATTAGTGGGCACACTTATATAAATAGCCATCTGCACAAAGCCCTAGGTCAGTTTTCAGACCCCAAAGCTGATCTTCATGGCTGCCATCTTCCTCTCTTCTTGAAGACATGAGCTTTTTGCATGGAACCTAGTCAAGAATCCATCTTTCACCATATTTCTCTAATCATATCCCATTAAACCATCATCATTCCTTGTAAAACTTGAGTCTTATGAGGGAAAGATCATGTCTTGAGAGTTTGAGTTGCTGTTTTCATAAGAGGGAGGGCTGACCACTTGAGTTCTTAGAGTGTGAACCATTATTACACTTTAGGAAGCTCCAAGAATCAAACTTTGCGAAGAAAGGACCTACCTTTGAGTGTGATTTTCGTGCACTATCAAGTCAGTAGCTTGGAGCATCTTCAATGTCCTCAAAGCTTCCCCATTTTTCTATTTTCAAAGGTCGTTAGGTAACTACAAACCATTCCCCTTGTATTTTCTTGAAAATGAGTTATTTTGTGAAGTAAAAAGTGGAAACATTAATGATTTATGTAAAATATGGGATATTTATATTTAATCATGTGATTTGAATTTCTGTTTGATGAAAAATTGGACCTTGGACCCTTGGAAGCCATGAAACCCACGGATTATGCAGAAAAATATGCAATTTTCATGTTTTGTTCGCGTGGTAATCGATTACCCTCTGTTTGGTAATCGATTACCCCCCTGTATGGTAATCGATTACCCAATGTTAGAAAGACCAGGAACTAGTTCTAATGCGTAGGGAAGCCCCAATTAGGGTATGATACCCTAGGGAGTTAGTGCGACTGCCGAAAGAATAAATAGAAATAATAGTGAGGGTTAATATACTATAATTATGTTTTAGGAGGGACTTAAGTCACTAAATGAAAAGAAAACATTGTTCAATTTCTATGAGATTGGAATTCTGATTATTAATAATATTCTTGATATAAAACAGATTGCAATTGTCGGATTGTGTGATTGTTGGTGTATCTGTGTATACCGAGCCTTTGGATAGGGATTTTGGCAATGTAGGTAAGCTTTTGGTCCTCGGTTTTATCCATTGTTTATTCTACCAAACCCCATTGGGGATTGGTTTCTGTGCATTGTATGTTTTCTAGAAATTATATTTGTTTATGTTATGAGTATTGGATATGTTATTGAGCTGGATTATAGCATTATATCTGTTTATGTTATAAGTATTAAGATGTTGTTGAGCTGTTTTGTGAGTGCAAATGTCATATGTTGTGTACGTGGGGAAAGTTTGATTAATTTGAGGTTTAAAAAAATTATGTAGGACCTCATCATTAACCCCGAACCACATGAAGGATTTAAATTAAGAGAAGGGAAGCTATTTTTTAAGGATTGATTTGTTTTGTCATGAGAATCTAGATTTATACCCCAATTGCCAAAAGAGTTTCATAAGTCATCTATGCGAGGTCACTTTGATTACTTTAGAACCTATGAGAGGATCGTTGGCATGATCTACCAACAAAATGAAATTCAAAACCTCTCACTTACAGGGCTGGTACAACCCCTATCAATTCCTTCTAGAGTTTGGGTTGATATCTCAATTGACTTTGTGGGAGGGCTGTCAGACACAATGTTGTTAAGATCGAGATCCCACATAGGATCAGGAAGGGGTGGTAAGATCATAAATTCTGAGATCGACATAGATCATAAGATCCTATAATCTAAGATATAAAATTATATTAAACTATATATATGCATGTAAAATAATTTACATCAATTGTAAAACAATATGAAAGTCATAAGACTCATAACTCATGATAGAAGTTGAGGAAGATAAGTCACAATAACAATGAGTAAGACGAAATATATTTTTAGTGATTACTATCAATCTTATAAACAATCATGCTTCAGATTACAAAAAAAAAATAAAAAATCATGCTTCTTGCAAGAATTAAATTACTTTTGTATATAAGTTATGGAAAAAGTGTGTATAATTTTAAATGATGTAAAATTGTGTCATTTTAAGTGAGAGAAAGAGATAGATAAAGAAGGAGAGAGTGGACAAAAAAAATAAAGGTGTGGGTCTCACCTCTTTGTGAGAGTGAAATAATATAAGTTGTGTCATTTAAAATGACAAACACTTTTTCCATAAATTACAAAGTAAGAGTTATGTTTGAACGGAGAAGCAGTAGGGATGCAATATAAAAACTCACGTGGTTGGCTGGTTTGCAAGGTTATTTTGAAAATTTTATCTTAATCCATTTACTCTCTTTGTTTTTTCAAAACTGCTATGGTTACGAGTTTGGCATTCAGTAAGTTGCGGGTAATTATCAGCTGATAATTTTATAATAAAAGTTGAAAAGGCTATTAAATGAAGGAGGAATATTAGTAATATATTTTGACACGTTTTTTTAACACACTTTATTATTAAATAAATTTTCATATTATTATTATTATTTTTTTTAGAAATATTCCATCGGTTAATCGGTTCGCGATTAGTCCGATTCGAGGCGGGTCCATGATTAAGACTTTAAACCCCTCCCAAAGATGGTACTAGAGAGATTCGAACACATGCCCTCACCCCCACTTACTCAGCTCCCATGCGCCAACTGAGCTACCACCATTTGATAAATTTTCATATTATTTTCATTAAATACCTTTGTTAGAGACCATTAATGTGTTTTTATCACTTAAAATTTTGAGTTGAATTGTTCCTTTATTTGATATATAAACCTTCGTGATCAATCAATTACAAATTTAATTCTCAGTGCCTCTCATTCTATATATAAAAAGAATTAAATATTATAAAATTTCTTAAATAGCGGTTCATCCTTTAAACCATTAGTGTGCTCTTAGTTGAGTTAACATTTTTTCCACTAAGATAGCTGTCAATGAAATGCTTGAAGTAATTAAACCCATTTGTCTTCAACATTTTCAATTGCCCTTTAACCGTTGTGCCATGAATATTGGATAAACCTATTTCTCTTCTCTTATCTCTCACTCTCAGTGTCGCTTTCGCTCTCTCTCTATATTCATATATGTTAAGCAGCTATTAAAGAAAAATGACCAAGAAGAATGAAGAGTATTATGAATTGGCATACTTTTTGGATAATAGCTATAGAATGAAAACATTAAGACAAGGAAAGGCCATGCCGATTGGGTAGCGCATGCATCGCGATATGAAAAGCGACGTGCAGCAGTCGCAACAAGTGGCATAGGCTCAAGTTGAGTGATTCAGTGAATAGTGGGGGAGCTTACTGGCTAGATTTTTCAACCTCCACCCCAAAATAATGCAATTAATTAAGTATAGCTAGAATTTTATTTTATTTTTATTTTTTTTGAAGAACACTGCGTTGGCGAACCGTGTGAATCAGTTCTAGGAATAAATCTTTGGTACTACTGTTGTATCAAAGATTCAGTGCATCTCACCAATGAAAATATTACATATTAATTAAAATTCTTTTTTTTCTGTAAAAATTTTTCTCACTCCTCTGATGTATAATGTTCTCATTGATAAAATACACTGAATCTAAGTACAGTAACGAAGGTTTATTCCAGTTGTACGACCAATTCTACTAATTTGGGACCAATGCTTTGATTTTCCTCCTTTAGCGTTTTATAATTAATGAACTGACCAGTGAGGTGATTGATTATGAGATTCCACTATCAGTCAAATTGGTTGGTTCAGTTTCTCCGTTAAGTTTTTTCCACATGTCATTCACTTTTATTATTGACAAATTATAAGATTAGATAAATTAATAAATTAATTAAAAAAGTGAGAATATATTTATTGATATTGTAGTTTCGACTACTCAAAACTACTTACAGTCGCAGTAAGACATGTTGGATTGTTTATTTGTTTTTACCATGTTATTTATCCTACTTGACATTACAATTTTCTTTTTTTAATGGAAATTCATTTCCCTCTGTATTGTGCATTTGTGCTTTCACGCCAGCCTCTATAACAGAAGTTGCTGTAATTCGCAGCTTGATGATATATCAAATTAGGTCTATTATATAGACCAAGATTTACAATTGGTTACATCAGGAAATCAGCTAAACTTAAGGAACAGAAAGCATAAATCAAGCTAATCTATTTACATCAGGAAATCAGCTAAACTTAAGGAACAGAAAGCATAAATCAAGCTAATCTATTTACATCAGGAAATCAGCTAAAACTAAGGAACAGAAAGCATAAATCAAGCTAATCTATTTTAATATACAAGGTAACAAACCGTGATAGTTACAATCAGGATCCTAACAAATTAATGCTACTCTAATACTCCCCCTCAAGGTGGAGCATGGAGGGAGGAGATGCCCAACTTGGAAGTCAAAAAATCGAATTGTTTGGATCCAAGTGCTTTGGTCATAATATCTGCGGGTTGAGAACTAGTGGGGATATGTTGAGTAGAAATAGTCTTGCTGAGAAGATAGTCCCGAACAAAATGGCAATCTAACTCGATATGCTTGGTACGCTCATGGAACACTGGATTAGAAGCAATATGAATAGCAGACTGACTGTCACAAAACAGTTGCATAGGGGCTGCATGAGGAATATCAAGAGAGCTGAGAAAAGACTTTAACCAAATAAGCTCAGAAGTCGCAGCTGCCATGGCACGGTATTCAGCTTCAGCAGAGGAGCGGGATATTGTGTTTTGCTTCTTGGTTTTCCAAGAAATAGGAGAATGTCCAAGAGTAACAAAATAACCAGTGACTGATTTTCGAGTCAAGGGACAACTAGCCCAATCCGAATCACAATAGGCACGAAGAAGAAGATCACTGTCAGATCGAAGAAGGAGTCCTTGGCCAGGATTGGACTTAATGTACCGAAGAACACGAATAGCCGCATCGTAATGTATCTGCATAGGATGCTGCAAAAACTGAGAAAGTGTGTGAACTGCATAACTAAGTTCTGGTCGT
Source organism: Gastrolobium bilobum (assembly GCF_033153095.1). Classification (NCBI taxonomy): domain Eukaryota; kingdom Viridiplantae; phylum Streptophyta; class Magnoliopsida; order Fabales; family Fabaceae; genus Gastrolobium; species Gastrolobium bilobum. The sequence continues at coordinate 69,263 of NW_026895820.1, read as the reverse complement.
GTAATCGTGAGATATACAAGACGGCCAACAATACGTCTATAACGTTTAGGATCATCAAACGGAGGTCCTTCAGCAAGAGCAAGCTTGTGATTGGGATCCATAGGATAAGCAACCGGTTTACAACTTTGAAGTCCACATTCCTTAAGAATATCCAAAGCAAATTTGCGTTGAGTAAGAAACAAACCGGTCTTGCTTCGAGCAAATTCAATGCCAAGAAAATACTTGAGGGGACCAAGATCTTTGATTTTAAACCAGGTTTGTAAATGAGCTTTGACACGGTCACAGAGAGAAGGATCACTACCTGCCAACAAAATATCATCTACATAGACAAGTATAGCAACATAATGGGAACCAGTCGAGTAAGTGAACAACGTATAATCAGCACGAGACTGAACAAAGCCGAAACTGAGGAGAGAACTACGAAGCTTAGCAAACCAATTTCGTGGGGATTGCTTGAGACCATAAAGTGAACGTTGAAGCTTACAGGCGTGACCAGACTTGGTTTGGGAGAAACCGGGAGGAAAACGCATAAAGACTTCTTCATCCAAATCGCCATGGAGAAAGGCATTTTGAACATCCAGCTGAAAAATGCTCCATTTTCGAGCTACAGCTACAGATAAAAATGTACGCACACTTGTCATTTTAGCCACCGGTGCAAAAGTCTCAGTGTAATCTTCTCCTTCGATCTGATTGTTCCCAGCAATAACCAGACGCGCTTTATAGCGTTCAATGGTTCCATCAGAATTGTACTTGATGCGGTACACCCACTTACATGGAATAGCTTTCTTACCAGAAGGGAGAGGTTGAATTTGCCAAGTATGATTGGCTTCCAATGCATCAATTTCGGCTTGCATGGCTTTCTGCCAATGAGGATATTGCATAGCCTCTTTAAATGATTTGGGTTCCAGGTTACTATCCACGGCGGCAAGAAAAATCTGATGGTGCGAAGAAAATAATGCATTAGAAACATAATGATCAATGGAATATTGAATACCTGAGTCGATTGGAGAAGTGGAGAGACGAGGAAAGGGTGTAGTCATTGTGTTGCATACATAATCCTTTAAATGAGATGGGGGACGTCTGGCACGCTGTTCACGAATATCTGCCACAGATGCAGTGTTGGGTTCTGTCAACGGAACCGGTGAACCAGGGACATCCGTGGATGAAGTAATAGAACCCGGAACTGGGGAGGACGAACTCCCCCTGTCATCAAGCTCCGCTGTGGGAGTATCAATAGCAGTAACAGGTGCCACATCATAATCGGTGAAGACAGCTTGTGGTGACGGTACATGGACAGAAGGTGCAGATGAAGTTGCAGCCAATGGAAAAATAGTTTCATGAAATAAAACATCACGAGAAACAAATATTTCATGAGTGGAGATATCCATGACCTTCCATCCTTTTTTGTTGAAAGGGTAGCCAACAAACACACACTTACGGGAGCGAGGAGCGAACTTGTCATGTGGTTTGGGTAAAACAGTAGTGTAACATAAACTCCCAAAGACCCGTAAGTGATCATACTTTGGTGGAGTGCCATGCAAAACTTCATAGGGACACTGACCACCAAGGAGTGGAGTCGGTGTCCTGTTGATGAGGTGAGCAGCGGTCAAGATGCATTCTCCCCAAAGAGATATAGGTAAGTGACCATCAAAACGCAAAGCACGAGCCACGTTGAGGATGTGACGATGACGACGTTCAACGCGTCCATTTTGCTGTGGGGTGTAAGTGCATGATAATTGATGATGAATACCGTAGGATGAGAGAGCCTCTTGGACTACAGATGACAAAAATTCAGTCCCATTATCACTCTGAATTCGCTTAACAGATGCATCATATTGGGTGCGAACCAAGTGGAGAAACCGAAGTAAACATGTGGAAGTTTCAGTTTTATTGCGCATCAAAAAAATCCAAACATGTCTACTAAAATCATCGACTACAGTTAAAAAATAGCGGGCACCAGTTGTAGATGCCATATGATATGGCCCCCATATATCACAGTGAAGTAAATCAAAAGGATGTAAACAACGTTTATTATTAATAGGAAAAGGACTTCGTGGTTGTTTGGCTTTACAACAAACGTCACAAGGAGCCAAATTGTTTGCATTGGAAATAAAAGGTAACAAAGATAAATAACGGGAAGATGGATGTCCTAGACGACGATGCCATAGTGCTGCAGAATCTGACGTACTGGCAACATGAGCAGAAGCTGATGATGCACACAATATATACACCCCTTCTCGTTCAACACCCGTTCCAATCGTCCTCTTCTGCTTTAGGTCCTATATCAAACAAACAGAATTAACAAACAATGCCAAGCAAGACTGGCGCAGAAGCTGAGATACAGAAATCAAATTACAAGCCAACGAAGGGACATAAAGAACATTGGAGAGATGAAGAGAAGAGCCCAAAGTAATGCTGCCACATTGCGTAGCAATATCATGAACTCCATTCGGCAGTCCCACAGAACAAGGAGAAATAGAATGCACATTGGATAGATAGGAGAGTGTGCCCGTCATGTGTTGGGATGCACCACTGTCGATGATCCAAGATGGGTGTAAAATCTTACCCGTAAGTTTATCAACTGGAGGGGCAGAAGAGACAGCCAAGGACATGAGATGTTGTAGAACTTCTGGTGTAAAATCTGCCATGGAGATGGATGCTGATGACGGCTCAGAAGGAACCGAAGGCAGAGAAGTATGAGCAGCCCAATTTTCATAATTGGATTGTCCACGGAGGATGACCGTGGTGAGAACAGCACCAGGATTGTCGGATGGGTGCAGGTAAAAGGGTGACTTAGAATCAGAAACCTTGAAGGTTTTAGGTGCGGAAGTCATGATGAAAAAAAAAAATGAAGGCTTGTTGATCGTCAAGCTCTGATACCATAACAGAAGTTGCTGTAATTCGCAGCTTGATGATATATCAAATTGGGTCTATTATATAGACCAAGATTTACAATTGGTTACATCAGGAAATCAGCTAAACTTAAGGAACAGAAAGCATAAATCAAGCTAATCTATTTACATCAGGAAATCAGCTAAACTTAAGGAACAGAAAGCATAAATCAAGCTAATCTATTTACATCAGGAAATCAGCTAAAACTAAGGAACAGAAAGCATAAATCAAGCTAATCTATTTTAATATACAAGGTAACAAACCGTGATAGTTACAATCAGGATCCTAACAAATTAATGCTACTCTAATACTCTACCCTGCTTCTTCCGTGAATGGTTAACGTCGCAGAATATCAACTGAATTCAGAAAAAACAATGGAGTCATCGTAACTTTGACTTATTACATTCTGTATTTTTTTTTTTGTTGCATTGGTCTCTTTTTTTTATAAGGCATCATTTGTAAAAAGCTTAAAGCTTAAAGCTTAATGGAGTATCTAGATTATCTCTTAAGAATAGTTTCCCTATTTTCTTATATTTCATTATTTGTTTCCTTATTTTAGGAGTTCTCTACCAAGTGTAGATTGGGCTTATTACTTTATCTTTTGTACTGTAGTTAAATGACAGGTAATGAGGAGAATAAAAAAATCAAAAAGGAAAAATAAAAATCCCCTATTCAAAAGTTTAAACATAGATAAGAAGGAAAAATAATTAAATGGACACCATTTCCAAAAAAATTTCTCTCAGTTCACCGGAAATGCTGCATTTTAAAGATTCTTTTGAATTTTTTGCATTTCTCGAATATTAAAGATATATTTTTTTTTTCTAAAAAATATATCTTTGGTATTATAGGAATAAAAAAATTCAAAACAACAAAACCGCTTTAAGAACCAAACTGAACCAAATTAAAAGATTTATATTTTTTTTATACTGGTTTATGGAATAAACCACTTTATCTAAAGTAGTTTATAAACCAAACCATTTTAGCTGAACCTGCTTAATGAAAATCTCAATTCTTTTTTAAATTTGAAAGGTAAATATTATTAAAAGTATATGTTAAAATTAAAATTTAAGGCTATGTAAAATAAACTAAAATTAGCTTCAATTAAATAAAAAAATATCAATAAATTAAATGTCTTTCAATAAAATAATTAAAATTTTGAAATTTAAAAGAAAAATTATTGTGCAAAAAACATAAATAGGTATGACTACATCGCATTTAAAAGATAAATAAATGTGTTTACCAAAAAAAAGAAAGATAAATAAATGTTATTGTATCAACTCACATTATAAATACAGCAGATTATTAAATCAACTCACACTGTTAAGTCAAAAGTAATATCTTCGAAGTTTAAAAATAAAAAAAGAAAAATTGGTTTGGAAAAATTAAAACCAATTCGATTTGAAGAACCAAACTATGAAATCCGGTTTAGTTCGATTAACATAAAAAGCAAACCAAAACATCGATGCACACCCCTACTTGCAAGACAATTTTTTTAGGGGGTGTTTGGTATGGGTATTTGATATGGAATGATGGGAAGGTGAGGTGGGGAATATTTAATGACCATGTTTGTATGGGTATTGTGAAAAAAATCTCAGAAAATAATTTCCCCAGTATTTTCCTTTTCAACTACACAAAGGCAAATATTATCCCACTGATCCTTTGGTATTTTTTTTTGCCTAGGGTCTTAGATTCTGAATATAATATGTTGAGTCAAATAATTATTCTATCAAAATTTTATCATCAACCAAACATAGCATAAGTAAAATGAACCCAACTTTCTTGGCAAAATTTTGGCCAACCAAACACTTTTTCGAACTTACCCGGCATAAAAAAATTCTTACCAAATCCTCAACTATCTTTTTTTCCAAGTTAAAAAAAAATATCTCATACCAAACACTCCCTTAATGTATCCAAAACAATACACTGCATTTAGCAATATTACTAATAACGAGAAAGTGTTTCTGTTTTTCAGTCGTAAAAGTTTCTGAAGTGTCCTTATTTAAATTTTGCATGTTACATAAATTAAACAAAAGGCATGACACTATACATGTAAAAAAACAACTTGAATAAAAGAAATAATTAATTCAAATAATTACAATCCACTTGTTCTCTCCAGTTCAATTATAATATTCTCTGTACATAAATGCCATTTTCTCCCTTTTATAAGTTTAATTTTATTTTATTCATGAACACGGTTCATGGCTTTACTTTAATAATTCAATTTACGTATTTGATTTGCAATAGTTGCCATTTGAAGTATTCAACATTCAATTTTCAATATGAGTAGTTCTAAACTCAAATCACCAATGTTACCAAGGGAGATAAGTAAAGAGGAACCAAAATTGAGGTGAAGTTCATATCTCTCACATAAGCCCAACAACAAGAACTTTAGCAATTCAAAATTAGAATGTACATGCTTTACAAAGGACTGAAAAAGGATGAAAAGGTTGAATTTCCAAAATTGATGTTTTATGTATTACTAACACTGTAAACATATCCTTCTCCGCCAAGTGTTGTCCTTGTCAAACCTCGTAAGCTGCAAACTGATATAGTGGTATGTCTGTATTTTCTGCTAATTACAATTACTCCATAATTGAAGTGAAATACTGAAATATGTTGACATTGTAACTTCATTTTGGCACTTCGGTTCGTTCTTTTTCCTATCCCGGTTAAAGTTGAAGCAAAATATTAGTATCCCAAGAATAAAATAATGTGCTCTTGCCAGCAAGTAAATCCAAAAATTGCTATTTTTCCCACACAACTTTGAGACCAACCTCAATGACAATATAGCAAAGAATATAGTGCCATTCTAATACCGCTCTATAGATAACTGCAACATGCGTGTCGACTTGGACTCTCTGGGTTAATAAAGGGAATAAGGAACGGTAGACTTCGATTCCTTTGGTTGATATATTAGTTAAAAAAATATTATACAACACATCCAGTGTGTGTCTAACATGGAGCAAACATATACGTTGTAAGCATTTGCAAATAGAAATGACTTTGGAAGCAAAAATCAAGCAAATAAGAATGCTTCTCTAATTGTGCCAATGGTGTTTTTTGAAATTCATACAGGGATAGAACAATTTCTAATTTAACCCCAAGATTCCTCTCTCTGCATCTTTAGTTTCTAATTTAACACCACAGAATTATTTATTCAAGAGAAAAATCTAACGCAGTCCTAAAAGGATTTTTCATAAATCCAGGATTACTGTCTCTGCATCTTTAACTGCTTGTAGAAATTCTCAATGAAGGCCTCAGCTTTTAGAAACAGCTCTTGATCATTAACTCCCCCCCGATCTCATCTTCTGCTTCAAGCTCCTCGTCCATGACTTGTGCATCAGCTTCTCCACCTTCTATGAACAAAAGTTCAATAAGAAGAAGAAGAGAACGCAAGGCAACATGGTTGATATTGCTGATCAGGTTGAAGAACTTAATCTCGCAGCAGTGGTGATGGAGTGCAATCTGATGGGAGACTCTAAGGAATTGTGGGTGGACACTGGTCATAAGAAGCCAGACTGTTGAACCCTGCAAAATGACGAGAAGAACGGTTCTGTGAAGCCGGATCAGATTATTCCCAAGAAGAGGGAAGACAAGAGCACCACTGTGGTGGCTGCCAACTCGAATGTCGAGATATTCCTCCTAGGTGAGGATAATTATTTGAATGTTGCATATGATGACTGCACCTGGATTGTTGACTCTGGTGCCTTCTTCCACGTTACTCCACACAAAGGTTTTTTCTTTTCTTACCGAGGTGGTGATTTTGGAGTCGTGAAGATGGAAAATCAAGTGACCAGCAAGATTGTTGGTGTCGGTGATGTAACCCTGACCACAGATGTCGGATGCCGACTTGTGTTGAAGGATGCGAGGCATGTACCTGACATGCGATTGAACATAATCTCGGTAGGCAAACTTGACGATGTCGGGTTAGTGAACTACTTCGGTAGTGTTAGATGGAAGCTGGCTAAGGGAAACTTGATCGTGACCTGAGGTAAGAAAGAAGGCTCCTTGTACGTGATGCAAGGAAAGATCAATGGCGGAGAAGCCAATTCTGTCCGAGATGAACCTAGCTTGGAGCTATGGCACAAGAGCCTCGGCCACATGAGCGAGAAAGAGCTCCAAATCCTGAACAAGAAAGGATTACTGACCGGGTTGAAAGGACAAGCGTTGGAAAGTTGCACGCACTGCTTAGCTGGAAAACAACACCGGGTTTCTTTTGTGAGACCGGATCCACCAAGACGACGCAGGTATATTCTTGACCTCGTCCATACTGATGTCAGCTCCATGTCAGAAAAATCCGTTGGAGCAGCTCAGTACTTTGTTTCATCATTGAATATCATTCTCGCAAAGTGTGGGTATATTTGTTGAAGTCTAAAGACCAAGTACTCCAATCCTTTAAAGAATTCCATGCTATCGTTGAAAGGGAGACTGACAAGAAACTGAAGGTGATCCGATCTGACAATGGTGGTGAGTATTGCGGCCCTTTTGATGCATACTGCAGAGCGGCCGGGATTCGACTTGAGAAGACGTCCCCCAAAACTCCACAGCTGAATGGACTGGCGGGAAGAGAGGATGAACCGAACAATTGAAGAGAAGGTCTGAAGCATGCTATCCAATGCCGGATTGCCGAAATCATTCTGGGGAGAAGCCGTCAGAACTGTTGTTGATTTAATCAACCTCTCACCATCACGACCACTTGAAGGAGAAATTCCAGAAAAAGTCTGGACAGGTCGGAAAGCGGCCTATAATCAATTGAAAGTGTTTGGATGCCGAGCCTTCGTGCATATCCCTAAAGATGAAAGGGCAAAACTTGATGCGAAGACAAAAGAATGCATCTATCTTGGTTCATCGAGATGTGATTTCAGGTTTCGACTTTGGGATCCAATCAATAAGAAGATAGTGAGAAGTCGAGATGTGATCTTTCATGAAGATGAGATCATTCATGACATCTCAAAGCCCAAAGTCCGGGTTACTGTCAAACGTGAAGAACCTATCCCTCATGTCCGAGATGAAGCAGGGGGAGAAAATCAAGAGAATGAAGAAATTGATGACCAGCAACAAGCTGAAGATGACCAAGACACTGAGGTCCGAGTTGATGCTGAGATTCGGGATGAGAATGATGAACCGGGTTCTCAAGCTGAAGAACAGCCGAGATATCCAACTCGAGAAAGAAGACCCTCTACAAGATACCCATATTATGAATACACCGTTGTTGCTGAAGACGGTGAGCCTCAGAGTTAGGATGAGGCTGTGACGAGCTCAGAGAAAGAAGAATGGGAAAAGGCAATGCAAGACGAGATGAAGTCTCTGCACGAGAATCAGACTTATGAGCTGATCGAGTTGTCTGAAGGAAGACGAGCTCTGAAAAATAAATGGGTCTACAAGATTAAGAATGAAGAGAACGGGCAGAAGCAGAGATACAAAGCCTGGATTGTAGTGAAAGGCTGCAATCAGAAGAAGGGTGTAGATTTTGAGGAGATTTTTTCTCCTGTGGTGAAAATGACCTCGGTTCGAACCGTGTTAGCCATGGCAGCTTCGATGGACCTCGAGGTAGAACAAATGGACGTGAAAACGACATTTCTTCACGGTGATTTAGAAGAAGAAATATATATGGAACAACCTGAGGGATTCCGAGCTCCAGACCAAGAAGACTTGGTATGTCGATTGAAGAAGAGCCTCTATGGCTTGAAGCAAGCACCTCGGCAGTGGTACAAGAAGTTTGAATCATTCATGACTGATCACAAGTTTGAGAAGACAGAAGCCGACCACTACGTATTTGTGAAGAGGTATGAGGCCGGAGATTTTCTAATATTGTTGTTATATGTTGACGACATGCTTATTGTAGGGAATGACAAATCAAGGATAGCCGCCCTGAAAAAGGCGTTGAGTTCGTCTTTCGCAATGAAGGACCTCGGCCTTGCAAAGCAGATTCTCAGAATCAAGATTATCCGAGATAGACAAAAGAAGCTACTGTGGCTGAGTCAAGAGAAGTATATTGAAAAGATTTTGAAGAGAATCAGCATGGACAAAGCCAAAACAGTGAGCACCCCCTTAGCCGAACATATAAAGCTGAACCAGAAGCAATGTCTGAGATCTGATGATGACAAAGATGAGATGATGAAGGTCCCGTACCAATCCGTCGTCGGAAGCTTGATGTATGCAATGGTTTGCACTAGACCCGACTTGGCGTATGCTGTTGGAATGGTAAGCCGGTATTTGTCAAACCCTGGCAAAGAACACTGGGAAGCAGTGAAGTGGACTTCTAGTACCTCCGAGGTACGACCGACTTATATCTCCGATTTGGAGAAGGCAAAGCCGAGTTGCAATGCTACTCGGATTCTGATTTAGGGGGAGATTCCGACTCGAGAAAATCGACGACGGGATAGATGATGAGATTTGTCGGAGGAGCTGTCTGTTGGCAATCAAGACTTCATAAATGTGTTGCACTATCGAAAACTGAGGCGGAGTACATTGCCGCTACTGAGGCAAGCAAAGAGATGATGTGGATGAAGAAGTTCCTCATGGAACTCGGCCATGATCAAGACAAGTACGAGCTGGGTTGTGACAATCAAAGCGCAATCCATCTTGCGAAGAATTCGACCTATCACTCCCGCACTAAGCATGTTGATGTGAGGTATCACTGGATCCAGGATGTGGTGGAAGGTGGAGAGCTCGAACTCGTCAAAGTGCACACTGACCAAAATTGGTCCGACATGATGACAAAGCCGGTTCCAGCAAGGAAATTTGAAGACTGCTGTGAAGGAGCCGGGTTGATGCTGAAGTCGACGCATTGAAGTCGGAGGAGGAGATCTGTTGGGATTCCTCCTTCAATGCTAAGCCCAAGCCCATTGAGGGGTTTCCTAAAAACACTAAACCCTAGATCTCACCTCCTCTATATATTCATTAGTTTAGGGTGGAGGCTAGGTTAAGAGATTAAGAGAAAGATTAGAAATTTGAAGAGAAAAATGTTTGAGCAAAGCTTTATGCTTTGTATTTGAGAGATCTCTAGAGAGATTTTGAGTGAAACATCTTTAGGGAGGTTTGATTATCACCATTGTTAGAGAGATTGAGTTAACCACCACATTGGTGATTCTGATTATTTTTAACCATTATTTTCATAGTGGATTTTTTGATCTGGACTAGGTACCGTGGGTTTTTACTTATTCATTGGAGAAGGTTTTCCCACGTTAAAATTGCTTGTGTTCTCTCTCTCCTTCTCTCTCTCTCTCTCTCTCTCTCTCTCTCTCTCTCTCCTATTTGTGTTTTTTGTTTTTCCGCTGCGCTGCCCGACCTGGTGTAGTTCAGGCCGAGGTATTGCCGAGATCCAGGATCTCATTGACTGACTTCCGCAAAGGCCCCTGATCCGATATGAGGGAACCGAGTTCCCAACAAAAAATAGAAACTTAAATACATTGGATGAGTTTCATTTAACTCAATTCGAAGAAATAGGCTCCCAAAACCATCCATTCAACCATCGCATTGAATTTGAATCAAATTCCATTAACATTAAATTCACCATTATGCACATTATAGAGTATTATGCAATAACCTACAAAGTATAAATGGCCTAATAAATGTCTCTTCTATCATTCTACACAATCAAATAAAATTTTACAAATCATTCTTCTTACCATCATCGGTGCTAATAGGATTTATGGCTATTTCTTCTAAGTCTCAATTTGATATTTATTAAAAATGCATAACGAATACATATATACAAAAATTTACCAAAATATTCCTTAACGATATGTAGAAGAACACAACTCCCCAAGTAAAGATATAGGTTGCCATATAGATCAATTTATTAAAACAAATGGCTAACAATTGATAAGATGTATAAAGATATTCATAACCCATTACCATTTTCATGTCCATTCATTTTTAAAGAAAGCAAGAATAAGATTACAACACAAATAAGATCTCTCCATTGCTAACTAAACTAAGCAATATATATAACTTCCACCAAACTACTAAACTCAAATCACTTAAAGAATAAAAATTGCAGATTTGAGATGCATAGTGGAAAGGACAAGTAAGAGACAAAATAAAAGACATTTACCTCGTCGTTTGCAAAAGATGCCTAGCATTGGTGATGGTGTTGGTGCACTCTGTTTCTTACCCTTTTCGTTCTTCTTTGATTTTCTTGTAGTCAGAGCTGGAACCTCAGGGTGGTCGGCGTCGCCACGGGTGTGGAAGGAGCACTCGCTAGAGCTGGTGAGGACGAAATCGATGATCATCTCACCGAAGCTAATAATGAGGCCGATGTCGATGATGGGGAAGGTATTGTTGGAGGTCATGGTTTTGTGTGTACTGTAATATCCCGGGTGTAAGAACTCGCACCGTTAATTAAGGAATTTAATTAATAAATTATGAGAAAATAGAAAATAATTCCATAATTGACCCTAATAATTATTATGAGGCTTTAATAATTATAGTAAGTGATTAAGAATGCTGAAATTCACTTTTCGGAAGAAAAGTGCAGATACCGGTTCTGCCAGTCAGTATAAATGCGTACCGAAAAAGTATCCCAAAAAATTATAATAAGTGCATGATAATTACTACAATAATATGTAGGACTTGTAAAACGAGATTCAAGTTCAAATAATGAGAACTGGTGCTAGAAATCGGTACTGACTTTGAAAAGCGCGTACCGAAAAGGTGCTCTGAAAATTATAAGAAAAATATGATAATTCTTGTAAAATTGAGTAGGTTAAGAATCCAAAGTTTGGGATTAAAATGCTAAGTTTAGCAATTAAATTTAATACTGTGTGTGAATTGGTTAAATGGCTATAAATAGGCTTGACACATGATCCTAGGTCATTTTCTTGCCTTGCTACGTGAGAGTTTTTTGAAGAGAGGAGCCAGCCACCTTTCCATCCTCTTCCACCTCCATTTCTTCATAGAAAATCCTCAAAGTTTTCTCCATTTTTACTTCATCAAAACACCATGGTTGTGTGTGGGTGAACCTTGGGTGGGAGGAAAACTCTTAGTTTCTGAGTGTAAGCTTCTTAGTTGCTTGGTTTGGGACTGAGTTGGGAGATACCTTGATAGAGGCTTTGTTCTTGTCTTTTGGTGCCAAGGAGTGATCTTTTGGCTTAAAGAACTTACCTTGGTGTGGTGATTTTCGTGCATCACTAAGGCAGAGGCTTGGGGCACTTCATTGAGCATCTAAGGCTTTTCTTTTTCTGAGTTTAAGGACCCCATAGGTATACCTTGAACCTTTCCTTTGATTTTTCATGAAAATGACTTGTTTTTGTCATGAAAAGAGATAACTTTGATTAATCATGTTAAAGGTTGTTAATTCATGTTTAATAAGTAGTATTGAACATTTGTTTTGGGCTAAAATGAACCTTGGGAGGCCATTGGAGCTCGGATTATGCAGAAAAATCTGCATTTTCGTGTTTCTGCACACGTGGTAATCAATTACCTTTGAGTGGTAATCGATTACCATGAAGGGTAATTGACTACCCCTGTATGGTAATCGATTACCTAGTGCAAATGTGACAGCAACGACCTAGTTTAGTAAAATTGCGATATCTTGAGTTACAGAGCTCCAAATTGAGTGAGTTTTGGACCTATGTAAAGATAACACATAGGGCTACAACTCTGTAAAATTTAGTAGCCATTGGATAAGTGGTTTGATCGCAGTGTCATTTTGAAGTCGCATTTTGGTTGCTGGAAATTTTGGTTACAACAGTCACTTTGCGTAAAGCATAACCGGAGTTATACAACTGCGATTGAGGCGTATAATATGTCTTTGTAAATCTGGAGATGTCTAGTTTAACATATTAAAATCTTAGAATATTTCATGAAGAGATGAAAATGAAGTATTGAAAATGATTAAGCAATCAAGTATGGTTATTGATGATATTCCTGTTATAAACAGAGTGTGATTGTGCTGTTTGGTGACCTTGGGCCAGTGTGGACTCTTGGTTTGGACGGATAGCTTGAGAGGTAAGCTTTCGTGTCCTCAGTTTAGCCATGTTGTGGTTCCACCATGTCCCATGGGGGTGTGGTTTTATGCATGCTGTGTTACATGCTTTGAATATTTGAAATGCTGTTGAGCTTTATGTGTAATGGCTTTTAATATGCATGTGTTGTTCCATCTTGACGGTAAGCCTGAGTATGTAGCGTCATACAAGACGGTGATCCGGGGTGGATGCAAGCAGCGTCTTGCACTATTTGTGGGTATTGGACGTATATAAATCCTGCATTTCTCTGGCCAGTAGAATAGTATTGACACACATGACATGATTATTTGCTGCATTGCACTGTTTTAGAAATGATATTGATGAACTGCTTTTAAACTTATATTGCACATGTTGTTGTTGAGACTGATGTTGGGCGTGTTGCCTTATTTGAGTGAGCATGGGGATTGTCCATGACACTTTATGTTAGTACCTTTAGATTGGAGTTGTTTAAACTGTTAGACGGTCCGGTCTAGGCTGTTGTAGTTCCGTGACTAGAGCCACACTTTTATTATCTATGTTATGAGGTATTTCAGTTAGCTGTTTTATTGCAATTACATACAGGAGATATTTTATTAATTGATTAATAAGCAAGTTGGTAATGATAATGACATCATAATTGAAAAGAAAAAGATATTCTGCATTTTTAATTAAGCGCTACTTAATACGATAGTATGATAACACTACCGGATATATACGGGGTGTTACACCGGGCGCTGACGAGGAATGAGAGTGATCGCCGGTGCGAAAGGACATAGATAAGGAGCGACTCTTGACAGGCTTCTAGCGACGGGGTACATGAATGAATCAAATCATCACCCGAGGAATTCCAGAGACTATGCTGGTATGAGACGGTACAGTTGGGAATAACTTATAAGAATTAATTGGAACTACCTATACTTACAAGATGCATCTACTTTTCGGTAGCCCAGAACGGAAGAACTCCATAGTTAAGCGTGCTTGACTTGGGGCAATTATATGATGGGTGACCTCTTGGTAAGTTTTTCCGGGAAGTGTGCGAGTGAGGACAAAGCACACTGAAAAGTCTCGTGTTAGTGTGTAAGGACAGTCATTGATCCTTGCAAGTTTTCAGATGTTACAAGTGGTATCAGAGCAGGACCGCTCTTCCAGTACGGTGTGGTTCGAGGAAAACCAGGCCGAAGCTGGTGGGCATGTAACATCCCGGGTGCTGACGAGGGCGGGGAGTGATCGCTGGTGCGAAAAGACATGGACAAGGAGCGGCTCCTGACATGCTTCCAGTGACGGGGGCACATGAATGAATCGAATCAACACACGAAAGAGAGGGATTCCAGAGACTGTGCTGGTATGGGACGGTACAGTTGGGAATAGCTTATAAGAATTAATTGGTACTATAATAGTGAATTTCATCCAAAAATCAAAACAAAAGTCATTTTCCCATCTATCCTATTTGTCTAGTATTTTTTGAAAAAATCTGAACCAAACGTGGTATTTTCCAATATCCACTTATACTTTCCCATCAATCCCAAAATAAACCTTCAACCAAACACTACCTTAGTGATTATATAAAATTTTAGCTTAAAAATATATATTTCGAGAAAAATCTCTCTCTATTTTGTTTTTCTTCATTTAAAAAAAGTAAAAAATTAAAAAAAATTAATAAAAACTAAAAAAAAACTCTTCTTATGAATTTTTATCTTCGTTATAAAAAAAGAATTTTTCATTATAATAACTTTTTATAAAATATATTTGGCCTAACTTTATGGAGAGTTTTTAGCTTAAAAATAAAAATAAAAATTCAAACCTGCACTAAAAATTCTTTTGGTAATCGCAGCCAATGGTTTGGTCAAAGTTTCTAGATTTTGACTGCTGTTCTCCATTATTTCCTATATAATTCCTTAGCAGTCATTTCAAAGCTGGCATGTGAGAAGGTTGAGACAAAGATCAAAGACATCTAATGATGACGAGCTGTGTCAATCTCAAAACATGGCTTCTCGAATTGATTATCTTTTCTTCTATGCTTTCCATCACCTATGGCAGACCAAAATTTGTGTTTCGAGTTAGAGCAGTTAATCTGGGTGGTTGGCTGGTTACTGAAGGTTGGATTAAACCTTCATTATTCGATGGTATTCCAAATAAGGACTTCTTGGTCAGTAAATATATAAATGATTGCACTACAAATTAACATTTTGTTATTCTCATAGGCTTATATTGATAGCCCAAGCTCTTTTATTCACGGTCATGGGAAATTGTTCCTCTCAATTTTTGTAGGATGGAACAGGTCTTCAGTTCAAGTCTGTGACAACAAGGAAGTATCTCTGTGCGGAGTGTGGAGGAGGAACAATCCTAGTTGCTAACCGCACAGCTGCTTCCAGTTGGGAAACATTTAGAGTGAGTAAGCCATCAATTAGAACTGATTTGCATTAAAAAAAAGTGATTTTGCATGTTACATTTTGATGATGTTCTCTGTAATATTGTGCAGTTATGGAGAATAAACGAGGCCACTTTCAAATTCAGGGTGTTCAACAAACAGTTCGTGGGGTTAGATGGGATTAACGTGGTTGCAGTTTCCAATACTTCCACTGATTCTGAGACATTTCATGTTATTAAGAAAATTGACAATTCAAGCCGTGTTCGAATCAAAGCATCCAATGGATACTTCCTGCAGGTGATCCTCTCTTCTTCTTTTTTTAGTAAAATAAAATATTAAAAAAAGCATTATAAAATTTAGTCATGTGGTTTGCTTCAGAATCATTTATGTCCATGTGATTTTTTTTCTATCACATATGTCCCTGTACTTTGTAAAAAATAAGAAACCACATGGGTATATGTGATAAAAAACATACCCTTTTACAAACCACAGAAGTATATGTGATAAGAAAAAAACAAAAGGAGCATAAGTGATTCCGAAGTAAACTACGGGAACATTGGTGAACTTTTCCCTAAAATCTAATATAAAGTTATTAGAGTGGACGTGAGTTAACAGTCATAGGTAAGATGATTGTTTACACAGAAATATCAATATACTAACTTATGTAATTGACATTTTGATAATTATGCTATTATTTTATTTTTTTAGTAGTGAACTCTAATATTTAATTTGTGTCTTAACATAAAATATACTCTTCCTATAATATGGTAGTAGACGAGCCTTATTTAATAAAGGTGAAATAAAACATGAAACCATAAGCTCCCCAATAGAGGGAGGAGACCGGATCACTAATCGCGTGCGACTTATAAGATATTAGAGTTCCATTTTTATGGTATCTATCATTCTAATAAATATTTAACTACTAAATTTCTTTCTTTTTTTTTTTATATATAACTACTAAATTTCTTAACCGGAGTAGGTAAGACTTTGCATTATTCCCCCTCAAAGCTGCTAATAGAGTCTTATGTGAAGAGTCTAACATAAAATTATTAAAGTGGTCTCCTCTTAATATTTAGGTGATTAATATTTAAGTGAGATGATTGTTTAAATGGAATATAACTTTTATAGCAATATTAATGGGGTGGACTTGCAGGCGAAGACAGAGGAGCTGGTGATTGCTGATGTATCAGAGGTCAACGGATGGGGGGATGATGACCCAACCGTTTTTGTAATGACAATCGCTGCAAGGTTGCAAGGCGAATTCCAGGTGACTAATGGTTATGGACCAATAAAAGCTCCCCAAGTCATGAAGGTAACATTAAGTCACGAATTGGCCAAAAGTTACAGGGCAAAACAAATGAATTATACCTACAAGCCCTAAGTCCCACATACATACCTTTCATTTTCCAGGCGTATTAGTTTTGATTATATTGTTATATGCTATGTAGTACCGATACCGACACGGGACACGTGACACGATACGACACGACACTCCGACACGTTAATTCTAAAAAATAATAGATTTTGACACGTTAGGACACGTTTTGACATTAAATAATATTTTTAATTTATGTAGTGTATATTATATATTAATATTCAATAATTTAACAAAAAAATAAAACTAAACTTAAAATATTCATCAATTTCGCAAAGAAATATAAGATATCCCAAATATTTATATTAAATGGTAATCGTAATTCAACGAATTAATAGTTGAAACTAAAAACTCAACGCAACGCAACCTTTGAACTTGTTTTGAATTTTTATAACACGTGTTGGAGTGTCGGAAAGTGTCAGAGTGTCGGAAAGCGTCGGAAAGTGTCAGAGTGTCGGAAAGCGTCGGACACGACACGTTAAGATTTTTGAAGTGTCGATGCTTCATAGGTTATATGATTACTCCTAAATTATGTCTCTTAGAGTATAAATTACATTTCAAAAAAATGTTATTGCACGTTTTATGCATATATTAAACGCACAATAATATTTTCTGTACTTCTTAATATTTTATGTACATTTAAAGTGATATGTCCCGTCGAGGGAATAAATCTTTTGTACTACTGTTGTACCAAAGATTCAGTACATTCTACCAATAAAAATATTACATGTCAACTATAAAATACTTGTTTTTCTGTCAAATTTTTTCTCTCTCATCTAATGTATAAAGCTCTCATTCATGAAATGCACTGAATGTAGGTACAAGTACCAAAAATTTATTCCACTTCAGAAGCAACTAGCATTCGTTGACGAATTAGATTTTGTGCGACTTTGAAATTTCTTTAGACAACTGTCATCTACAATTATTATTGCATGTCGACTTTCCCTTCCACATGTGGATGTCGAAACTCCAAACTAGTGACTTTCTTTGTGTCCATTCACAATTTTTTATTTTATTTATTTTTCAAGATTATGATCATGTCTCCAAATCTAAGATATCTAGCACGTTGTAATGTGAATGATGAGCGGTGTGCGTTTATCATCAGGAACACTGGAGCACTTTTATAGTTGAAGAAGATTTCAATTTCATAGCCAATAATGGATTAGATGCTGTTAGAATTCCAGTGGGATGGTGGATAGCAAGTGACCCCACTCCACCCTGGCCTTACGTTGAGGGTTCCTTGCACGCACTAGACAATGCCTTCTCGTGGGCACAGTTAAGTCCATAAACTATATATGTACTCCTTTTCTAGTATATTCGGCTTCAGCTAGATTCTAAAATGGCAATATCTTAATTAATGATGAAATGGTTAATTATAGGCCTTAATTTAATTATATTGTGAATAACGACCTATGTATATATATATGCAGGAAATATGGATTGAAAATTATCATTGATCTTCATGCTGCACCTGGTTCTCAAAATGGCTTTCAGCACAGTGCTTCAAGAGATGGTTCACAAGAATGGGGAAAAACAGATGAAAACATCCAACAAACAGTTCATGTTATAGACTTCCTAACTGCAAGGTTTATATATATTATATATAAGACACTGTTCTGTTTTTTAAATGTAGCATGTTATTGCATCAAAGATATATAATCAGTCCCATATTGCTACGCATGGCAGGTATGCAAAAAGTCCAAGCCTTTATGCAATTGAGCTCATAAACGAGCCTCTCTCACCTGGTGTGACACTAGATAGCTTGACCAAGTACTACAAGGCTGGTTATGAAGCTGTGCGCAAGCACTCCTCCACAGCTTATGTTATATTGTCAAATAGGCTAGGACCCTCAGACCCCAGGGAACTCTTCCCTCTTGCCGATGGCCTTAAGCAATCTGTGATTGATGTCCACTACTACAACATCTTCGATGATGTATTTGAAAACATGACTGTCCAAGAGAACATTGATTTCATCCACACCAACCGTTCATCACAGTTGAATTTTGTTACAACTTCAAATGGCCCTCTTACTTTTGTCGGTAAGTCTTTAATTGGCCCTTCGTTCTCCCTATTAATGTAGATTGATTTTAGTCAATTTTTTAATAACATATTTTTATGACTTGCTTGACAAGTAGTACTCAATTGTATAATTTTTCATCAATCATGAACACTGATTTTGTTATGTTGCTTACATTGAAATACATAATAGTTTTCAAATATTAAGGATACAAAATAGTTCAAAATATTAACGATGTATTTAATTTATGAAATTATGAAATTTATGTTCTTGTATATAATTGCTTATCTTTTTTCTCTGCGAAAAAAATTAAACGATAACTTATTTTATTTTAGACTTCAATATATGTAATTTAATTTTCAACCTGGCTCAATATTTATTCCAATTCAAGGTGAATGGGTTGCTGAGTGGCGAGTTAAGGCCGCTACGAAAGAGGACTACCAAAGATTTGCTGAGGCCCAATTAGATGTTTTTGGAAGAGCTACATTTGGGTGGGCTTATTGGGCTTTCAAAAATGCTGATAACCATTGGAGTCTGGAGTGGATGATCAAGAATGGTTACGTCAAGCTTTAGAAAGTTTTCTCTAAAAACCTATCCAAAAAGAAACAAATAAATAAAGCTTTCTCTTGCGAGCTGTGTTACACTTACCTATCTTAATCTGCTCATTGTGATCGATCCCACCATAACACCTAATGTTGGAACCCAAATATATATATATATATATATATATATATATATATATATATATATATATATATATATATATATATATATTGTGCGTTTTGCGCAGCTACGGAGGATAGATGAAAACATTTTACAACTTCGTGCGTCTAATAATCAATTTGTGGGATTACATGGGAATCGCTTAGTTGCTGTTTCTTGCACTTCTACAAGTGATTTAGAAACATTTTAATATTGTGTTGAAAAGGAATGATTCCAACCGCGTTTTGCAGGCATTACTTGTTGAAAGTGCGATGCAAAGTGAATTTCAATTACAAATGTTATGGACTATGGACCCCAAAAAAGCTCCGCATATATGAAGTAAGTACCACATTAAAAGAAATACCTATGCACCCATATTGGATGGAAAATCTTAGCATTGTTCTTGAATGCTATTATATAATTATACCAATCTCCCAATAATTGGAAGAACTATATTAATTTAGCTAATGATATAATCTTCGAAAATGCAAAAGGTTAATTGAGAACATCGCCTTATGCTGGAGGGTCCTTGCACGCACTAGACAATGCCTTCTCGTGGGCCAACTATGGACCCACTACATGTATAGACTTTCATAGTAATGCCTTCTAATATTGCATAATATAATACTAATCATTAACCATATTCTAAAATTGTATTGAATTGCTAGAAAAAAGTCATTATTGACCTAATATAATTTATTTATTTTTTTGTAAGCGACCTAATATAATTTTAATATAAGATAAAATCGCTTTTCTATATGGATCCATTACATATTGCAATAAAAACTAAATGAACAAAACATATGTTTTTGAATTTTAAAAAATAAGAGCGACTAACGAAAAATATTTTCTCAAACTAAAATACTCATATTTTGCGTGCAAATTCAAAAGATCAATATACTGTATAAAAAAAAGTTAAATTATAAGTTGAGTAAGTCTGATTAACGTTTAAATAATTAGAATTATAAAATCAAATAATGTCATTAGTGTAAATTTTGTGTGCAAATGTTTAAAGGTTTGAGGTGATAAAACAAATGATCTTCCATGTTTCTATTTGTTTATTTAACGGAATTAGCTTTAAATTACTCTTTACTAGCCAATTATAACCTTTAAATATTGGAGATTATTACTCATATAATAGGAGACAAACTCTCTTATATTATTGAGATATATAGTCCCACATTGATTATGTGGGCAACTAATGTGACCTTTATAAGGCCTTGGACACTCCCACCCTTTGAGCTAGCTTTTAGGGTGGTGTATCCCAAGGTTCTTTACATGGTATCAGAGCTTGAGTGACTAAAAGGTCACAAGTTCGATTCTCACGGCCCCCACTTTCAAGTGAAATTAAAATAAAAAAAAGCACAAAAAGGTAAACCAAAAATTGGGTCTGTGCAATTCCACGCTTCTAGCCCAAAGGGCTCTTGCGTGAGGGGGCGTGTTGAGATAAATAGTCCCACATTGATTATGTGGGCAACTAATGTGGCCTTTATAAGGTCTTGGACACTCCCACCTCTTGAGCTAGTTTTTGGGGTGGTGACCTCAAGGTTCTTAATATGACCTCAAGCTAGTTTTTGAACTTAGTAACTTTAATATTTTCTATAGCTCCCCCACCACAGCTTGTGGATCTTTTGAAACATGATATTTTCAATAGGCTTTCTTAGTTTTGTTCTGTTCTGTTCTGGGGCCTTGCCCATTTTTATTACAAAAAAAATAAAATTGAATTAACAGAAAATTGAAAAAGAGAGCATATTTTAATTGGATTGGATCAGTTTTCGGTTTGATTGATGAAAATTGATCCAATATATTATCTATTTATTATTTTCAAAAGATGATGACTTGCAATCTTGTTGTTTTGTAGATTTGAAATATTGAATGTTATTGATAACAAACTATCTTATTTTAGTTTTTTATTGTCTATTAATCTATTTTAACTCTTCATGAGTTTTAAGACTTGTTTTAATTTGAAAACTTGAATTTTCCAGTGGTTTGTAACTTTGAACAACTTTATTTTGATATAGTTAGTGATTTATATGACTGAAATTTTAGACTTTTCAAAAAATCAAAAACTGATCCAATCCAAACCAAATAAATTTGAATTAGATCGGATCGGATTTAAAAAAAATCTAAACCGAAGTAATTGGATTGGATAATTTTTTTTTTTCAAAACTGATCCGAAACCGCGAACACCCCCAATGTTCAAGAATTAATATAATCGATATTTATAACATTTTAGAGATCAAAATGAAATATTTATATTCTTAATTAAAAGTTAATGTATCCGCCATTAAATTCGATTTTTTCTTCATCAAATTTATAAATTTGGTCTAATTTAGATGCTAATAATTCTTAATCATGATGCGAAAGATATATAATAACGCTGAAGCAATTAAAATTCGTGAAAAGAGGAGCAAGAGTATGAAGTTAGAGATACAGAGCCAGTGAAATACCATGGTGGGGAAAGGGCCAAAAGGCCTTTGCATGTCTTTAATGACTGGCACCAACCGATAACAATGCCTTCATTGTGTGCACGAAATTTACCACCAGAACTAAATTTCAAGAATACATATGGTGGTAAACAATGGATGACTACAGGAAGTGACCCTAGAGGCTAGAGCCTTTATGGAGACATTAGTTTTGTCCAGGACCATGCTGGTGGGAAACATCATTATTATCAGATTCTCACTCTTTCTAGGTCCTATTAACACCCGGTCCCCACTCCAATCTCAATTATATAATTTTTAGATTTTCCTCTATTCTTGATAAAAGAAATGAACGCAAGCTTATTAGTTAGTGTAGGCTTGTTTTCTATTCTCATTTTAACCAAAACATAAAATCCACCCCCATGGAATACATGAATGCATTTGAGGAGGTAAAATAAACATATCATTAACATGAGTACATGACATTATTTTCCATAAAGAAGTTCAGATAATAATATTCGTATGGTCTAATAGATATCCATTTTGGTCTATGAATCCATTAGATTGAAAAGAATTTTTTGTTTTATTGTTTTATAATGTTTAGATGCCTTTCCTTGTACTTCTCAATAATCATTTGCCAGTGACTGCAACCTACATATTTGTTGGAATTTATGAACAATAATCCATTGATTATGAATAAGAAGTGGATTAATAAAGAAAAGAGAAAAAAGAAGATGAAGAGGTGTGTGGGTTTCAACAAGTCCCACATTGGATAATTAGTAGGAAGTGAGAGAGTTTATAAGCTCCCACCTCACTCTCTTAGATTGGCCCTTGGGTCATTACCCATTTTGTGGAGGAGGAGGTGCAAAGTGGGCCTTGGTCTACCACACGTGCCTCTATTGTCTGCCCAGCCTACTCGAATCAGTTCATATATATGTAATAAAAATAATTTTTTAATATTTTGTCCAAAAATGTATCCGTTGCTTCCTCCAAAATTTCAAACCCAAACGTTTCTATACGTCGGTTTTTTGAGCAATTTTGAACCGAACCGGTTCTTCCCTTTCGTGAATCGGTCATCGGTTGTGTCTGCTCGCTGAACCAGTCACCGGTTGTACCTGTTTATCGGAACGGTCACCGGTCGCACCTGTTCGCCGCCGTCAGACACGGCAGTTCTTCGCTGGCAACTGTTCATCGTGACCGGTCAGTGTCTATAAATAGACACTGACACCTTCAGAAAATGAATCCAATTTTTCCTGCACTAAAACTCTATCGGAATTTTTCTCCTTCCGGTTTGCATATTCCTTTTCATACTTCGGTGTAGTTTCCTCTGGCATTCAGTTGTGTTCACCTGTTTATCGGAACGGTCACCGGTCGCACCTGTTCGCCGCCGTCAGACACGGCGGTTCTTCGCTGGCAACTGTTCATCGTGACCGGTCAGTGTCTATAAATAGACACTGACACCTTCAGAAAATGAATCCAATTTTTCCTGCACTAAAACTCTATCGGAATTTTTCTCCTTTCGGTTTGCATATTCCTTTTCATACTTCGGTGTAGTTTCCTCTGGCATTCAGTTGTGTTCGTTTGGGCTGTTGACTGGTAGTGCCGCCACTCTTCAGACGAAATTCGTTCTATCCTGGGAGATAAGTGTCCATCAACCTTTGGCGTTAGTGAGGCGACAAATTGTCTTAAGGAGACACGTTCTGTGGGCTCGGATTTTATTCTTCCGATACTGCATTTTTCCTTTCTTCTGATTCTGTCTGTTTCATACATATCAAGTAATTCTGTTTTTAATATTTATAATTGCACACTGATAATTCTGATTATCTACCCTTTCTGTTCTTTACATGGATTCAAATCTCTTAGTGATTTAATATCTCCCAGTGTCTTCAATAACAATATTTTCCCTCTCTCTATCTAAATTAAAATGCCCACTTGTGAAACTCCGTAATTTTTAAGTAATAGACATCACTTAGCTCATTATTGTGTGGAAAGTGACTGATTTGGTGGTCTATGGAGTATTTGTATATTGCCCTCTCGCCCTCAAATGAGCTGGTTGTATCTGTGGGATCTAAAGCTTTCAAACAACTGGACCATCAATCAAACGGACAGAGCCAAAGGGGGAAAGGTATGGGTTCCCTAATTCTCTCAAATAGTGACCATTTGCTGTACTTTCTAATCATTGTCACCAGAACTACTCATATTAATTCAATCCCTATACATAGGATCAATAATTTCAGTTTAAGCTGCAGTTAGCATTACATAATTGATCGTGGAAAGAGATATTACAAATTCACATATATCTATAAGAGATATTACAATCCTAATGTAATTTTTAAGAGTTTATAAATAAGAAATTTGTAAATAAAATTTATATATATATATATATATATATATATGGTAAAATTATTTTTGCAACTTATGTACATATAACAATTAATCTTGATTATTGACTTTCCATATTAATGCTTTCGTCCACCATATTTAATGCTATTATCTAATTTTGTATGATTATGATTTCTCACATTTAATTGTTGTACATACAACAAGTACAACTACAGAAATAACCACCCATATATATATATATATGGTAAAATCATTTCTGCAGCTGCTTTACATACAACAACGATGGGTGTATGGTTATGATTCCCCACATTTAATATTTTCATCCTTTGTATGGTTATGATTCTCCGCATTTAATGTTTCCATGTATATATATGGCAAGCATTTGATTGCTGCACGTACAGCAGCTGCAGAAATGTAAATCCACATATATATATATATATATATATATATATATATATATATATATATATAGAGAGAGAGAGAAATATTTCTCAAGCAGCTCGAGATAAGTTTATCTCCAGCTACCCCAAAACTATATCGTTTTATTTATTTATTTCCTTATATTAATTGATTCACCTTTGAATGGTTATGATTCCTGTTTTCTCTCTCTTTCTTTATCACCATTGATTCATCTTTGTACGATTATAATTTAGTAGCTGGAAATAAAATTATCTCAAGCTGCTTGAGAAACAATAAGCTCATATATATATATATATATATATATATATATATATATATAAGTGTACATACTACTAGGTCAGTTATACAAACAATTGATGAATATTAGATTCTTGAAAAATATTATTATTTATGCTTTAATCATATGTTACAAAAAGGCACAAATAAATCTCCACTGACCTCCATGTTGATTTTATTAGTGCCTTGTGAAACTTTCTTTCTTTCTTTGTTTTTTTTTTTTTTTTTTTTTGTAAACAATCAAGTTCAATGAAGAGACATAACGAGTAAAAGATCATAATAAATCATGCTTCTAATCAACATGAATAATTGAAATGATTTTGTTGAGATATTAGTTGATAATAGGCTAAGCGAAGTGTATATAAGTGAGAGGACCCATAAACTCGATGTTTTTAAGATTTTGGATAGAGATATGATATTGAATCCACTTGCTACGATTTGGCTAGCTTAACCCATTGGTGATGGTCTATTGTCACGGGCTTTTCCTGAACACACCTCACTATGTATCAGAGCCTATTTTGGGTTGAGATTTGCTGGACTCGCCTGACATATCCTAATAGAACTTAGATGTTAGTTCTTGTACTCAAAGAATTGTGATGGTTCTGGTTTATGGAAAGTGTTGCACAATTAACTCAACTTCCTATCTAAAAAAGAGAAAAATAAGTTATATATCAGGTGCACGTGAAGCAAGTTCCTGTCAAGTGGAACCGTTGTATCCAATTAGCAAAAAAAACTTCCTTGTACTTTCGGATTGACCAAACTTCAGTTTTCGATCTCTTTCTATGCCTGGTAATTAGTCCTCTATTACAATACAGAAACAGGGTTCTACTCCTTTTGGCTGTGTTTCGTTAAATGGATGGCATAATTGATATTCAAGAAGAGAAATTTAGCTATCAAGCTCGTATTTTGAATTAGGAAAAAGTTTAGGTGAAAAAGTTGTCCCTTTTCAATATCAATCATGTCACGGTAAGGGCATACTTTGAAAATCCTATAATTGGAATTTCCGTAAAATGGGTTAACGTTCCTCTTGTGTCATCTTGAGGCTGAAACAAAAATATTGAACAATACTTAATTATGAACTCAACAATATCCATTCCAAAGTATTTTGTGACACAAAAAAAAAAAAATTAAATGTCCAAATTAGCTTACTCATATCTCAAACTAAGTGAATCAGATTTAGTTGAGGATAAAGAAACCGAAGCTTCAGTCCCTTCTCTCCACTTTTGTGGCAAAGCCTGAATTTTCCACTAAACAAAAGAACAAGAATTTCGTATATTTTTCATAACAAAATAATTAGAGAACATTGTGATCTTACCTTTTTTTTTTTTTTTGAATACATATTTTGATCTTACATATTAAATGATATAAACTTTGAATTTAAATGGAGACTAAAAGAAAAGTGGTGAGGGAATACTTTTGGGTCATTATGTCACGAAAGAATTTGGTATACTATACTGCACACCCAAAAAAGCTTAAAGTGAAAATGGAGGTGCGTGGACCAGCCAAAATTATTGGTGCCACTTCTGACGGGGTAGCATCGAAATCGAACAAGACAAGGCAACCACACGAGGCCCTGCTGGCTGTCTTCCAAGTGCCACATTCACCCCACTTTGTTTGTTTCTGATGACAAAATAAGCTTTCGCTGTCAACCAATTAAGTTCTTCTAAATTGCTAATTTGCTTCGCTTATGCTTGATAGTGTTGCGTAACTTCCCACTACTGCTACATTTATCTTCATCTTTCACT
This sequence comes from Gastrolobium bilobum, assembly GCF_033153095.1. Taxonomy (NCBI): domain Eukaryota; kingdom Viridiplantae; phylum Streptophyta; class Magnoliopsida; order Fabales; family Fabaceae; genus Gastrolobium; species Gastrolobium bilobum. The sequence goes on along the minus strand of NW_026895820.1, from coordinate 42,752 downwards.
TTTTTTTGTGAACTTTCCCCGGCCCTCCTTTTTACTATAATAATAGTCTGTGTATTACATCATAATTTTCACCACATAAGATGCAATAACTGTCCCATTATATTTATACGCTAAATAAATGCTTAGTGCTTGGAGTTGAGGGAGAAATCATTTTTTATTTCTTGAAGACATCATTCACATAAGTCGCACACCTTTTGTCTGAATAGTAAGCCCTAGCTGCACGTTTTACCAAATGGAGCACAAACCTTGGTGACAATCGAACCACGTCCATAAATAATTGAAGGGAAATTATTTTCTCATATAATAGAAGATAATTTTCTCAATGTTGTGAGACATCGTAATCTATGTAATCTTTTTTTATTTTTTTGTCTTTTTTAACAAGTGATAGGCTCCACCACTTATTGTGTCTATGGCATGACAGATGCAACCTCATGTAACATGAGAAAAGAGAAACCCATAATTGAATTTATGTTTCAATTTAATTCACTGCCCATCATGTCTTTTTTTTTTCCTCAATGGAAAAAGTACTAATTATAATATTATATTGAAATTGTCCAAAGAGATTTATTAAAAATAAATTGCAAATAATTGACAGCTTAAATTAATATTACCCGTGTTTTTAGTTTAATTAGAATACTTTTTCCATAATAAATTAAGAATTTATATTGTTTTTCTCATAGACCATGCCACACTAGGCATGCTTTAATAATATTCTGCTTAGCAAGTTTTACTCTAAACCAACCCCCCCCCCCCCCCCCCCCCCAACACACACACACAAACAAATACACTCGCTCCTAATTAGTAATTAGTACTTTTCCGGTTCGTGCCATTTAGCATTTGGTTTCAGTTAGGTGAAATATGTATGACTAGTTATTTATTATTTTTATTTTTCAAAAGTCAAAAAAATCATTTTCTCTTTCAAAATACGCATTAATTAGATAAAAAAAAATTCAATTATTAATTTTGACTATAATAATTAGATGATAATATTTTAAAAAAAATATTGAACAAAATTTAAATGCTCTTTGTAGAAAAAATTTAAATAAAATTAAATTGTCTCATTCTAACATAATAACATATTATAGACCTCAATAATATCTTACTAGTCAAGTCAATTTTCATTGACTAAAAGTATAATAAACAAATTAAAGAGTAATTAACCAAAATTTAAGAATTCATGAAAAACATAATCTACTGTTTATGTTTTAATTAAACAAAATGAATAATAAAATATTAATCAATCATTATAAGAATATATTAAATTCTTATAAAAGTATTATTATTCAAAGATAATGATACCATTTGTAGAAGAAGTCAATGAAAAAAGAGATAAATCCTTAAGTATTAAATGCTTATGCGTTTTTAGTCATTTCATTTTACTTAAAAAATTAGAAAATTTATCAAACTCGTTCATTGAAAGATCTAGCATTTTGCTTTCAATATTTGTACAGTTATATGAACATTCGGATGGCCAAAAACAATCAAGCAAAGTGGTATCTGTCTCGGAGACTCGAAGGCATCCAAAGCCCCTGTTTGGCACTAAAAGAGAAAAACGTAAAAATGATAAAAAAAAAAAAAAAAAGATTAATGTTTATGATGTTGTAGAAGATAATTTTATCTTATATACATATATAAAAATATATGAAACCCATTTATTTTTTCTCTTTTCTTCACATCGTCCCACTCAAGACCTATATACTTTTATGTGTGTAGAAGATAAAATTATCTTTTACAATATTAAAAATATTAATCAAAAAAAAAAAAACAATAATACAACTTCAATAATAATGAGTTAAATTAATTGAAAAGGAAGGGTTGACGTGAGATTTCACTTCTCGTTAATGATAGATTGATGAACGTCACTCTCACAAAAATCAACGGTTCCGCTTCACTCCTCGGTTTCATGCTCTAGTTTTATTTATCTCCCTCGTAGCACCACTGTTTTCACCTTCACCTACCTGCACCCTCTTCTTCCTCTTCACACTCTTTTCTATGCCTCTTCCTCCATAGCATATACCAACAGAGAAATTAACCAGCAAAAGTAGCTCTAGTCGAAGACTAGTCTATAATATAATTAACTAAACAGAATTAGAAGAAAGGAGAAGGAAGAAGATGTTGCTAGGGAAGAGACCTCGTCCTCCAATGAAGAGAACCACAAGCATGTCGGAGATAACCTTGGATCTGAACAAAGTCGCAGATGTTGTTGATTCCAGTAACCCCTTGAAGGGACAGAGATCAGGAGGTGTTGGTGCTGATGGTTCATGGTCGAAACAGACATGTGGTGGTGTTGGTGTTGGTGGTGGTTACAATAATGGGTTAGATCAGAGTATGGTGTTGGCAACAGTTTCACCCAAAATTCAAAGAAGGCATTCCTCGGATCTCTTAGAGACCCCTGAGTTTTTGCGTGCTTGTTCTCTCTGCAAACGTCGTCTGGTACCAGGTCGTGACATCTACATGTACAGGTAATTACTTCAGTTAGTTAATTATTTTTGTGTTTTACATATAACCGTTGTCGTTAATTATTGTCACTTAAGTAAATCTTATATCACACACCCAATTCATTGTTTGTTTCAAAATTTGTTTTCCCCTTTCTTTCTAAGAAATCAGACACCTTAACCTGATTTTACAATTTCACCTTTCTGACACCTGGTGCCCGTCGATGTGTTTTTCTTAGTTATGTTCAATATATAACAATTGTTCAACATGATTTTGTTTGTTTATATTAACAAAAGCTACTAAGCTATGCAATTTTATTTTTTGTTTTTTGCTTTCTGATTCTATTGCTTTGTTTTTTTAATTTCCCAGTTCCTTCATCCTTCGGATATAATATATTCGGTTCGAGCACTTATTGAACTCTATTAAAGGGATCAGCTCTCCTAAATTATTATTTTTTATTCACGAAACCCGAACTTACGACCTATGTTTAAGTGCTCATATGGCTTTGTTTTAATTGAAATATAAATAAATTTTGCAGAGGGGATAGTGCTTTCTGCAGCCTGGAGTGCCGTCAACAGCAGATGAACCAGGATGAGGGAAAAGGGAAGATTTTTGTGGCATCAAAGAAAAAAGTAGTGGGTCATCCATCAGGGTCTCAAGTCACCACCAAAGGGGAAACCGTGGCTGCCTTGTAGTTGTGAACCCGAAACCAAGGATCGATGCAATTCCTATCCTGCCTCGCTTTTATCATGTTTGATGCCTTGTCAAATATGTTTATACACCTCTCCCTCTCTTTCTCTCGTTTTTCCTTTCTTTTTTTTCTTCTTTCTTTTTTAATAATTTTTACCGTGGTGCCTTTTTGGATAGTGGGAGTGGGTGGCCTTCTATGCTTACATGGGCAACTTGTCAAGTTTTTTTGGAAGTACCTTTGTAGTTTAATCTCCTTGGGATTGTGAATCAATAGATAAAGTGAAAAACAAATTAAATCTGAAAATCACAATTAGTTCCCTGTTTTTTTTTTCCTTTTTTCTGGCTAGTAACTTGGAAAATTGCATTCATATTCCTCCTCTTTAACATTATTGTTTGTCAATGGTGAACTGGTTCATTGTTTGACAACAACTTATATTTGTGGGAATTTAAGAATAGAGATGGGAAGTCTTTATTGTGGCGTCACTAATCCACTTGTCTATTTTCTCCCTCTCCTTTTTCCGAGGGGAGATGCTTAAAATGGAATAAGTTTTATACTAAGTTGTATAATCAGATCCTGAATTTTATTATTGAAGGTATGTTATTAATATTATTTTTCTTTTGTCAATAATGAACCTATATGATCAATCCACCAAAACTGTGGGCTGTTTCAATTAATACATGCTATAATATTAAAATGGAACCTTAAAGGCAACTCCAATGGGTTTCGGCATTTCATGGATGAAGATTTACGTAGGCTTTGGATTGGAGTAATTTGTAACTTCTTTCTCTGCACCTAATTAAAGGGATAGAAACAAGTCAATTCATCAACAGTTTGGCATAAACTACAGGAGAATTTTACAGAATCTTAAACATTTGATACTTGTGTTCAATCGTTAGTGTTAGATCAAACGTCAAATAATTGTTGAATCTTTAGATATAAAATTAATAATAAAAAATATAAAGACACTAAAAACTTGAGCATCCCAAAAATCTTCCATACTAAATAATGATAGAGCAGCTAAGGGAAAAACAAGAGCAACAACCTGTGGTCATACTAATAATACCCAAGTGCGTGCAAGTTGTGGTGCAGATTGCATAAAACAAAATATACAGCTGGATCATGCAGAAACTTATGAAAAATAATAAATAACATTGATCATTATTAAGACTGACATGTTTCCATCTTAAAATAAGGTAACATTTTTAACGAAAAAAAGAAGATATTTGTTAGATACATAAAAAAATCAAGAATGATTATTTCAGGCGAGATTTCAGTGGATTCTATATAGCCAATTGAATCTCAATTAATCAATGCTACCATGTGAAATAATAACGCAACTACAATGTGAAACTTACAGTTTTACCCATAAAGTCCCAAAATATAAAAAAATTAATATTAGTTTTAATTAAGGGTTTGATGTTTCCCATGTTGTACGAGATAAAATTATTTTCTACACCCACATAAAAATATATGGGATCCATGTAAAGTTATGTGAAGAGAAGAAGAAAAAAATAGACTCCACACATTTATTTATATATATAATATATATATAAAATAATTATATCATTAATAACATGAGAAACATTAAATTCTTTATCTAAACAAAATGAAAATCGATACATTGGAAAGATTTGCAGTTACTGTATTTTAATTAGTGACATCGGGAGAGGAAAATTTTTCGGTGCTAATGATGTATTGAACTTCGATAATTTATTTATGGTAATATTTTTCTTAAATTGTATAAAAGAGAAATATTTTTCTATACTCACATAGTCATATTGATAATTGAGCTATTATTTTTCTCTCTTTTGATGAGCTCCACAATTATATGTGAGTGTAGAAATATTACGTTTATTTATTCGGAAATCATACTCTCCTGTTATAGGAGAGTAAAACTTTTTCTTACACTGATTCATTTTCTGTGCCAATTAATTTTTCTTTTCTTTTTTAATATAAAATATGTGATCCACGTTTAACTTATCTATACTTTTTTCTCTCCTACGATCTGACAACATAAGAAAATATGAACCCTATATATTTTAGAATACTTAAGCGGATTTGTAAAAATTTCTAGAATATTAGGATCTCCCAGTATGAACTATTATCGCACTGAACTCAATGCCACACAGTAGTACTAAAAGTTTTCTCATCGGGAGGCCTACTCAGCATTGCATGGAGTGGGTTCCACTTTGCACCATATATAATTAAACAGTGATGGAAAACAGATTCATTTTGGAGGCTTGTTGAGAGAGAGAACTCAAAAGAGAACTTTACAAATTTCAATATCATACTATAAAATAAATTTTAATAATAATAATATTTGTAGATAATTTATTAATAAAATCTATGAACAAAAATAAAAGTTCATTAAAAAATCTAACTGAAATTTTTATTTCTGATGCTGTTTTTTTATAGTCAATTGAGTCATCTACATCGGCATTTTGTTTAATTCTTTGATTGACATGGAAAAACAAGCAGACAAAATAACAAAATAAGGAGGACACATTGGGGGGACTGAAAGGGCAATCACCTTAGCTTAAACATACGCGGCGGTGTGGGTGTCCTGTAGTTGGGACCACTCAAAACTCAACCACAGATAACAGAAACTCCCAATAAAAAAGTGGCTCATTTATATAAAAGGGAAATTTATCTCTCTTTTTATGAAATAAGAGATTTTTTACAACAATTAATTAATACTATATTCTATTGATAAATTATAATTATAATTTTAAAAACTATTTTTCTTCCTTCTGATAAGACTGTCGGTTGACGTGGTAGAGAGAAAAAATAATAATTTTTTTATTACAATTATATGTCTTACTGATAAGGCATATTGTTAATTAATAAATTCCAAAAGATATTAAAATTTTAACAACTAAATAAGATTCTAACCCTTTTTAGGTTGTTTCAGGTTTAAAACAACAAATCACTAATCTGATAGGCAAAGACAGTTGGGATTAGTTGAGAAAATCAAAATAAAGAATTAGTAAAAATTAATTTTTGCTTGCTCTGCAACTCGCTTCAGCGAGCAAAGCAAGCGATAAATTATAATTAGCTCACTGAGCAGCTTGCTTCAGAGAGCCTATCAGCGAGAAATTAAAATATGCAGCGAGCTGTTCCAAATATTAAAAGCCCAATTTATTTCTTTAAAAGGATGAGACAAGAGCTGTGGAAGGATTCAAACATGGAAGAAACTCGGAGAGGAGTAAAAATATGGAGACGATTGCAAAAGGAAAAATAAGAAGAGAAAATTGAAGAATCACCGTTTAAATTTTCTGCTAAGTTTCTATGAACTACTTTAAATTCCTTTCATATTTTAATTCTGTTGTTATGATTATGCAAAGCTAAATTTATTTATGTAGTTAGGACAAGACATAATCAATGAGTTCTTGAACACTGTTTATCCTTTCTTGTAATTTATATTTATGATTTAAGTTATGCAATTAATCTGTTTTCTCATGACTAGCTTTGTTTATGAACTGATCACTCATAGATAAATACATGAATCTTGCATGACAAATATTGGTGTCTTGATTTTCGATTGATTAATTGTTAGAGTTTGTATAATCTAGGCATAGACTTACAAATTCTATAATTTTATGGTTGTTGCTTTAATGCTTGCTCTAGGAAAATGGTTCTAAGGGATTAGGCTTTTGAATAAAGTAAAGAATTAAATTATCAAGGGATTGAGATTTAATCAAGTTTAGAAAGAATCGTTGATAATTTAATCTGAATGTTGATTGCAAGAAATGGTAGACTTGTTAGGAAAATATTGGAAAAGTCGAGTTCCTAGCTACGTCTTTTATTAAAAGTTAAAAATCAATTTCTTCGCATTATTAAATCTTGAATTTAATTCTTGATTTCTTAATATTAGAAATTAAAAACAAGTTTTTTAAAAATTCTGTTTTTACAATTAAATTATATCTCTCTACAATTAAATTATCTCTCTCAACAAAACCATTTCAGAATAGATCCAACTTTAATTACGTAGATGAGTTAGTGATTGATAATCAATCCTCATGAGATTGACAACCTTACTTTTATCACTTTATTACTTGTACGACCAGTGCACTTACTGAAGTCGCAACAGTAACTCTTGCAGGCAATTTCATGTGTGAGATATTTATTTATGGCTACATCTTGTAGGGGCAGCTAGAATCATGTGTTTATCCCTCGTTCATTGGCTATTAGGGAGACTGTATAGTGTAACCACAATAGACTATGCTGCTGATGCTATGTGTTAGAGGATTACCAATGTATATAAAATGATCGCGTTTCCTTAGCTTGAAAGTCTTAGTCATTGGGTCTTTAGGTCCTTCATAGACTAAGTCTCAAATCCTACATGGAATATGTCAAGATAAAAAATGAATGAAATTTCTTTTATTTTATAAATTTTCTTTTCTGACCCTTATAATAGATAGCATAGGTAGATAAATAAGAATAAAATTTTTAATTTAAGAAATCAATACTAAATTTACTCAAAACCAACTAAATTTAGTAGTTTGATAAGGCTTCTCGACATATGGATAAGAACAGTTTTACTCTTGCATCTTGAAACCGTTACCTAGACTCCAACATATGACCTTATAAATATGCACAACTTAAATTAAAAAATTAAAAAAAATAAATCAATTTTTATTTTAAAACTTTTCAAACAAAAGTAACTTATAAATCAGCATAATTCACATAGTTACTGATTCTAAACATGCATAGTATCACTGTTGAATAATTTGTAGAAGAGATCACTACAAGAAAACTGGGTTTTCGGGGCGGTTTACTCGCGGCCTTCAGTATATTCGGTTGTTATCAAGATAAATACAAAAAAAGAAGTGACAGCTCACGGCCTTCATGTTTTATTTCCCTGGTCTTAAATAAATTGATTATATTGGATGAATAATAGTAGCCGAAACTCAAATCAGAATTTAGGGTCTGTTTGATTGTGTTCTGGTTTTTTTGTTCTTAAAACTGTTTTGTAAAATAGTTATGGAAACAGTTGTTTTTTATACTTTTTTCTTTTTGAAAGTTAAAAATCAAAACAGAAAACAAAAACAACTCAGACATGTTCTCTAAATTTGATTTTAAAAACAAAAAACAGTTATAATTTTCAAAATATTTTTTACAAAACAGGTCTTACCAAACGAGTTTTTTTGTTTTTTTGTTCCGAAAACTAAAAAACTGTTTTACAAAACAGAAATCAAACAGACCCTAGGTTTTCATTTCTCTTTCTCTTCTACCTCTCTCTATCTCTCTCTCTCTCCCTCTCGCTCCTCGACAAGCACCGAATCTCAGACTCACCGATCTTCCGATTCCTTTTCGTCTTGGTTTATCATGTTTATTTTTTTTTAAAGAATAAACCTCTTCATTTCATATATATATATATATATATATATATATATATATATATATATATATATATATATATATAAGACAGTATATTTTGACACCGGTGTCAAATTTGAAATTTGACACCTCATCTGAGAGCCATTAGATCAAAAAAGATCAATGGTATCACATGCTTACAAATCAGAGCCGTTGATCTTTTTTGATCTAATGACTCTCAGATGAGGTGTTAAATTTCAAATTTGACACTGGAGTCAAAGGATCTTTTATATATATATTTGTTTATAGGTCGTCAAGGACTCAAGCATGAGTTGAGAGACTCCTCCAGTAGTTAGACAAAATCATTGAAATAGAATATAAAAGAAATCTATTTCAATATATCTAGTAATATAATTCATAATATCATTTGAAAATAAAATTCTTATAATTTGTTTTGAATTCGATCGACCTTATCTAATAAAAAATTAAAAAAAAAGTGTTTTCCCCTAAAGTTATAATTTATTTAAATTTAAGTCACAACAAAGTAAACAATTAACAAAATATAAAATGATATTATCATTTTTTGGGGGGTTTTATTTAGAATTCAAAAATAGAGAGTGGGATAATAAAATCCACTTATTATTAGGTGAAAAGTAATTAAAGTTAAATAATTCTAAGAATTCAAAATATCAAACGATGTTAAGGATTTGGATAGAATTGTGATTTTAAAGAAATAGTTTTATCTCAAAAACCAGACTCATTGGTTTAAGGGTTTAAATTATCTTATGTTGACGAAGAGAATTCTCTTATGCAAGTGAGACATGAAAAGTCGTACTATTCTTTTTTCTTTTTCTTTTTGATTTTTTAGAAAATGGTAGGATCCACATGATTTGTTTCTATAGTATGAGGTAAGCCATCTCCTAGTGTAGGATATTAATAAATCCCTTGGTTTAAATGATGATATCTACTATTTAATTTATAAACATATTAAAACATTTTTGAGTTTAATGGTAAAACATACTGACTCATCAGAGTTTAAATGACAACTTTACGTAGCAAATCAAACACAATATTTCAGATTGATTGAGTGGAGAAAGATGGCAAGATTTTGCATTATTTTGGATTCTCTACTAGTATTGACTCCAATGGTCATGTCTCAATGTCTTCATTGACACGGAATGCTGATCTTGTGCCTTCTTTGGCACCGACTACTGATTGTAGCCCAATTATATCTGATATGGTGGAGTGTCTACCATTTTTGTTGAATGAACAATCACAACCAGATGATTCATGTTGTTTTGGTTTTGAATCTGTTGTATCAATCAGTGCTTGGTGCATTTGCGAGACCATCGTAAACGACAATTTGCCTTTTAAATTGGATCTCAGAAAGGCAATGATGCTGCTACCTACTATTTGTGGGGTAGCATACCCTTTCGGTGAATCTGATGTAGACAGTGATTTCATTCTCTCCTTTTTTTTTTCTTTTTCTTTTAGAGTTATTTCAATTGATTTATCGTTTCACGATTAATTTGATTTGAGATGGATTTTGAAATTAAGATTTTAAATTTTTCCCAAAAATAATACTAAGGAGGCGAACACTCACTCTCACTCTCAACTGCTCAATTTCCTAACACTAATTGAACTATCATTATTTAGTAATGATTTGATTCTCTTTTAAACTTATATATTTGCAATTTTTGTATACACTGTTTAATGCTAATAACACTTTTTACGTTTATGGTGCAGGATCTATTAGTCCTGCACCATCTCCTGGTATGTAAATTATGTTTCTGTCTGTTTCCAATTTTTAGTAAGAAAATTAACTACCTCGAGTTAATGACATCAACATCATCAGATGTTACGTACATTGCTGTTGGAATGGCTAGTTCTAACTTTTAAAAAAAATAAAAATAAAATTATGGGATATAATTTAAGGGAAAAAAATATCTAATATTATTTTAGATAACTTTATCTAATTTTCACAAAAACGTCGTCATTTTAGGTCGAAAAATTAAAAAATTAGAACAATAAAGACTATTATAATCTTGAAATAAATTAAAATTACAGCCACAACATAATTTTTGTCCCAAAACGACATCGTTTCGATGAATGTTAGACAAAGTTATCTAAAGTAATTTAAAAAAAACGAACCCATAATTTAATGCCTTGACAATTTTTATTATGGTGCAATATGAAAATCTTAACAAATTGTGAAACACAATCCATTTAGTGATTTCATTGCATATTGCTTAAATAAAATTAGCCCTCCTTTTAAATACCAGGGGAAAGTCTATTTTTGTGAAACACAATCCATTTTGGAATCCACCTCAGGGTGGTGAAAACTAAATGTGGATGTTGCAGTGTGTCCTTGAGTCAAAAGGGCTGCGTGTGGAGGATTGATCAGAAATGAGAAGGGTAATTAGTTAGTAGGTTTTACATCCCAAATTAGTGCCTGTTCCTCTCTTACAGCCGAGTGTTGGGCAATTATAAAGGGGCCGGAGGTAGCCTGGCAAATGAATGCCTCTCAAGTAGGGATTTTTTTTATTGTGTTACAGGACCATGTTACTATTTTGCGGTCCTTTTCTAAAAAAGGTAAAAGTTTATTTCATTTATACCCCTTTCTTCTTTTCAAATCTCCTCTCAATCCTTTTTCTCTCCTATATTTAGAAAAGGAGCACTTGCTCCCGGACCATTGTAAAGAAGCTCTTCAAGTAGAGGTTGAGAATGATTCTTCCTTGACGGTTCAATTGGTTACATGTCAGTTAAATAAGGCTCCTCTTGATTAAGAAATTCACAAATAGAGATACCATAATTGGGTGCTAAAGTTCAATCATACTGGAAGAGCAGCAAATTGTTGTTCTGATTGGATGACATCATTTGGTGTCAAGAGAAATCAAAATTTAGAATTGTTTTTTCAATTCTTGATTGCGTTCAGTTGTTTATGGAATTTGATAGGATAGGATTGTCTTAGTTTATTTTTGTTTGTTTTTTGGGCTATGCCCTCCTTGTTTTCTAAAAAAAAAAATTGATTGCATTCAATTAGTTATGAATTTATGTTTGTCATCTGACACTGCAGATGATGCTCCAGGCCTTGGGCCATATGGTTCAGAGTCTCCAGCGCCAAGTGTAGCTTTAGAAGGACCGAGTGAAAGTCTACACAATCTCTCTCAGTGCTAAGCCCATACCCCGTGCCCAATCTAGAGCCCGTGACAAGCCCAGAGGCAGGACCAAGTCTTGCTGCATCTTGTCCATCCCCAGCATCAAGCTCAAAACCAACCCGATCTCCAGCATCCTCAGCAGCCATTACCCATTCCATTTCAGTCATTGTTCTTTTTATTAGTATTTTCCATTTTTTTTTTTCTATTAGGGGCTTCCCCATGCATGGCTGAGTGAATTAGATGTTGTTGTTTATTTTAGTAGAAGCTGCTTACCTTTTGCTATTGTTAACTTTCAAAATTTTCAAGCTGTTTTGGCTTATCATGAATTTTTTTTCAGATAACTTTTTTGCATTCATTTATGGGAAAAAAGTTTATGATGTTACTTTAGACAACTTTGTCTAATGTTCATCGAAACGACATCGTTTTGAAGTTGAAAAATTAAAAAATTAGAATGTTAAAGACTATTATAACCCTGAAATAAATTAAAATTACAAAAATATCATGATTTCCGTCCCAAAACGACGTCGTTTAAAGTTATCTAAAGTAACATCAGAAAAAACAAACCCTTCATTTATATTCAAAGATCGTTTACAATATGGAGATATATGGCATTTCAAAATTGGGCCGAGGTATCTTAGTTTGTTAAGGGCCTGCGCACATTCAGTCGTACTCGGATTGGGAGAAATGGAAGCAATACAACCTAGCTCCCTTATCTCCGTTGAGCTCGTTTGAATGGAATTTTGAAAATAAAAAATTAGGCATTATTTTTTGGGGCCAGTAATATTGCCTATCACTTAAATTTTCTCATCCTTATTACTTTTTTCACTGCTAGATTGGCTTTAGATTAAACAGTCCCAAAACTATAAAAATAAGAGTAAACACCCTTTTTTGTCCTTGTCAATATCTACAATATCCTTTTTAGTCCCTGGCAATAAAAAAAGACCAAATTGATCCCTAAAATTATGAAAAAAAGGCCACATTAGTCCTTATGTCAACTCTTCCGTCACTAACGTGGCCCTTTTTACATACTGTTAGGGACCAATTTGGTCCTTTTTTATTGTCAGAGACTAAAAAGAATTTCGTAGATATTGTCAGGGACCAAAAAGGATGTTTACTCTAAAAATAAATAGTCACACTGGTCCCACACATTTATCGCTCTATTTTCCTTTTGAATCTCGACAAATTAAACTATTGATTTCAAAGTAATTTTAAGAGTAAAGTAATTGAATCATATGACGAAATTGTAAAGATCAATAATTTCCTGAACAAGAAAATTGTAGAATGAATTGTTCGATCTGATAGAATTGTAATCAATGTAGAATTTGTATACTCATGGTGTCTATCAACGAAGCACCATAAGGGATGACAGATTATTGTGCTCTAGAAGAAGTGAAGCCAAAGAAAGTAATATATGTATACAGTAATGATTAAGAGAGTACGGATTAAAAGATATATTTGATAGTCTTAATCCTTTTATTCAATATTACCTTTGGAATGAGCATAAAATTTTAAAATCAAAATTTATCATGCATTCGAGATTAGTCCTATAATTAATTTAAAAAATTGAAGCTTATGAAAATATTTGAGAAACATACTCACTCAAAGAAATAATTAGAGTTGATATAAAAAAAAATTATAAAAGTATGAGAGTTTGAGTGAGCGAAAGTTAAACTTGTAGAGTACGAGATAATGGAAAATACCTCTTAATATTTGAATTGGATACTTATCTTAATTGTATGTTCTTTTAGAAGTTATGAGGCCCATTGGATGTGTCTAGAACCCAGCTCAACAATTCGAGAGTTCGGACTTCTGGCCGAAGCACCTTGTTTAAGAAAATTAAAAGAAATAACAACCAGATGAAACCAAGAAGCCGATAAAATTTTCAGAATATCAACACTGTTTAGCAAAAAAGGCACAAAATGATGGTTCGACATTGCAATGCTAAATTATGCTAAATAACATCACTCTCGTAAGGCTTCGAATCAAATAAATTGTACACGGAGTTACGATATATAGACTCGTCACTATTTTTTCTTGCGCTTCAGTTTATCTTTCTTTTCCTTTTCTTTTCTTTTCAAGAACTCTTCACGCCTTTTTCTTTCCTTCTCTTGGTTTCTTATCATCTCCTCTTGTGCTTGCAGTTGTCTCTTCTTCGCCTTCTCTTTCTGCTCTTTTATCTTTCTCTTTTCCTCTTCTTTGTTCTGACTTTTCTCTTTGGCTTTCCTCTCCTTTTCTTTTATCTCCTTTTCCTTGAGTTTTTCTTTATTCTTTCTCTCTTTCTCCTTTAACTCTTCTCTGGTGAGTTCCCTGCTGATTCTGAAGCACATATTGGCACAACTAATGGTTCTCAACATGAGCCATATATATATATATATATATATATATATATATATATATATATATATATATGGCAAAATGATTTCTGAAGCCGCTGTACCTGCAGCTAGCCGTGCGGATCCTAGGATATGAAATCGGATCTTTGTTTTTGTTTTTTTTTTAAACGCCGTGAGGCCCAATTTGGGTCAGCTGTAGAGAGTGTTATCTACGGCGGCTGCAGAAATGATAAGGTCTATATATATATATATATATATATATATTATTCTTTGAGCATGAATTCTTTGTTGGGTAGTATTTTCTTAATCCAATATTTTGGTGTTAGAGACGTCTCATTTGCAAATTGCTACCCTAGAATTTGGATTTCCTATTGTCTTATTTATACGTAGCCGTCCAATGGCCTGTAGAGTTTGGCATTTTCATTGTTCTATGGGTTTAAGTTTTCTTATGTTATAGGATTGTAAAAGAGAAAAAAAGTAGAGAGAAGTTAAATGTGAGTCTCATATTTTATATTAAAAAAGAAAAAAAAAATTAATTGACACAGAAAACAAATTTGTGTAAGAAAATGATTTATTCTCATGTAGCATGAGAATATTATTTCCCTTGTTCTATATGATATGCGATTATCTTATCCTTTTGTACTACAGGGAGCCCAAACACTTTGATGTTCTATATGGTATTCGATTATATGCCGATATGAAAACACCCCTTTCACTCCCCCTCAAATATTCCACCAAAACAATCAGGTGATCGGCTCACATTGCATAGGGTCTAGTTATTAATGCTTTAGGTGGTGTTTGGTTGGGAACTTTTCAGCGGATATTTATGTTTCTCAAGTATGGCTTTTAGAAACACCATGTTTGTTTCAACGTATTTTCATCAAAAACCCATCTATCCAATTTGTATGGATTTATGAGAAACATAGATATCCGCACTGTTTAGAAACCCAATTTGAAGGTGGGATTTTTCGGAAAATCGGTTATCTGACTTTTAATGCACTGTTGATTTCATAAAGTTACCTAATTTTTCCAGTAAAGTTTTTTTCCCACCAAACAACTTTTTTTTACATTTTTCTACCTATCTCGCTTTATCTATCTTTCCAATCATTTCTCTATCTATTACATTTCCTTACTATTCCAAAAAAATTTCCTCAACCAAACGTCCCCTTAATGGAATACTCAACAACTCACTATAAGTTAAACGAACCAAGTTTAGGTTCAACTAGTACTAGCAGAATGTTTGGGACAGTGACCAAAATGCCACGCTTTGGTAAAAAAATTACCAGAATGTCACGTGAACAGTAAAATTTCCCAAACTGTCACGTGACAATTATGTATGCAAGTAATTCGCTACACAGTGTAGCGAAATATGCCACGTCAGAATGCACAGAACCAAAAAGTGTCACGTGTCAGAATGTTGAAATTCGCTACATAGGGTAGCGAATTTCAACAATTTTGATACATGACACTTTTTGGTTCTGACGTGACATATTTCGCTATACTGTGTAGCGAATTATTTGCATGCATAATTCGCTACACTGTGTAGCGAATTATGCCGCATGTCAGTTTGGAAAATTTTACTGTTCGCGTGACATTCTGATAATTTTTTTGCCAAAACGTGCCTGAATGGTCACTGTCCCAGAATGTTTACCTAACCTTTTATCTGTTGAAATTATTTCAGCTGGCTTGTTGACCTATATTTTTTCTGGTATTTTAATAATTTTATTTGCCTTTTGTATAATGTATTTTATTCTGCTTTTTTTTTTTGGGTTGCAAGAGATCATCTATTTTATTCTGCAGGAAATAATCGTGTTACTGGAGAATCGATAATCCCTTTTATCAAATGTTCTTGAAACTAAAATAAAATAAAAGCATTATAAAAACTCTTATACACACCTTAGAATTTAGCGAGTCAATTGTGTGCGTTTTTTTAACAACCAGCATAAAAAATGAAAATACAAAATCTATCTACTGCACTAATCTTGTCTCGTACTAACCACTACGACCATCATAGCTTAACATGGCAGCAAGAATTGTAACAACCAAATGGAAGAAGAAAAAAAATTGTTGCTTTTTTCTTCTTCTTCAATTTTGAGGACAATAGGACTAGAGAGAGAAGAGAGGGGGAATGAACACTTCCTTTGTGAAGTAATAGTTTTAATTCAGTGTATATATATAATGGGAAAAGAGTTCATATTTTTCATACAGACACTTGAGTTAGATTCCGTGGACATTTCAGTAAAAACAAAGGACCGAGTTGATGCTATTGGAATGCACAACAAGCGCACCTTTATATGTCTCTTTTATTTTCCCTTAATTAAAGGATAAGAACCCCACATCACTAAGTACCATAAAAGGAAACTTCTTGGGTAGCTAACTCAGCTGAAAGCCGCATATCTCTACCCCAACTTGATTTCTTCATCTCATTTTCCCATTCTTAGGAAGGCAAAATCACATTTTTCCAGATTTTTCAAGGGTCCTCAACCAGTTTTGGAGAACAATATGCAACAGCCTCAGCAACAGTGAGGAAGATCTTGTCCTCACCAAGAAAATTAGCAAAGTTTGATGTGTGGAGCTTGTCTATCACTAGCGACCCAGGATTAGCAAGAACAAGCTGCTCAAAGAGGTACTCGTTTGTTAAGATAATTGTCACATTGCATCATTTAGAATTGTTAGCTGAGAGATAGTTTGATTACCTGAACATCCCTCTTCTGAAGACTTCTAAATAGTTCTTCAAGGGCATGGATGCCACTGGTATCAATGTCAGTAACGGCTGCAACAAACACAACCTTTGAGGTTAAGAACAACCCTAAGGAGGAAAATGAGGCTAGAACAAAGGAAAAATATAGATACTTACGTGACATCTCAACTATCAAAAATTGAATTCTTGTTTGGTAGTCTCCTTTCACTTGTTCTTCCTCATCCATCAGCCATCTTAATATCCTGAAAGAGAATAGGTCTTGGACATCAGAAATAGTTTTTTAAATTTACCAAAATGATAAAAGGAAATATGTTATAAAATTATCATTATCATTTTAGAATACTTATATGTACATGAGTAGGGCGAAACACTATTTATTTCTGTAGACTATCTCAATACTCTGGTTCATCCTGCATTATTTTGTCTTTGAACATGTATCTTTCCTGTTTGTAATCCAAAACTAACCCTCCCTTTTTACAACCAGATTTAAGCCCTGATGGTATGCATGTTTGAAAAATCGTAAAGCTAAGCAGTTACACATATATTTGATTTTGATATTGATTGAGTGTTCTCCTCATAGATCCACGTTAAAACTTCTTATGATATGTAGCATAACTAGTGACCCCTGACATTTACGGAACCATATAACTGCTCTCCTTATCTTTTTAGATGATTGCCAAAAAAATGCTACAACTAAACCACTATAAACATTGGATTGTTTAATTCAGTTTAATCTAGAAGTCTTGATACCAGTTCTAATTGGTTAAAAGTATAAACAAAGGAGGAATACATTTTTACCTTTCTTTAACATAATTGGAGTTGGAAAAATATATTGCTGAATCAACTCGTACAATCATTACACCAGAAACCCTCGTGGCCTCTGGGTATTGTTGAATGTTTCTATACACCATTGTCCTAGGGATCTTACCCAGAATAGCAGTTCGGGGCCTTGTGACTTGTAATAGGATCTTTGCAAATGATATAGAGACCTGCCACAACATGTAACAATAAGTCAATAACCAAGTAAGAACTACCAATCAGAAACTACTTTAACATTATAGAGCATAAGACAACTGAGTCTTAGCACTTACGGCAATTAGAAGTCCTATCTCAACCGAGGCAAAAACAACCCCAAAAAATGCTCCCATGCAAGCAACAAAGTCAAATTTATCAATCTTCCATATCAAAATTGCTGCCTTATAGTCCACAAGGTTGATGACAGCAGAAATGATGATTGATGAAAGAATGGCGTTTGGAGTGTATTTAAAAAGAGGTGTGATGAATTGCAGAGTTAAGAACACAACAATGGACATGACTATATTAGAGACTGCAGTTTCACAGCCAGCCATGAAATTTACTGCTGACCGAGAGAAAGAACCTGAAGATAGCAAGAAGGTTAATCAGAGGCAAAAAAAAAAAAAAAAAATAGTCTATAACCCACTTAAATGCATTTCCATGATTAATTATAAAGCAACCTACCATAAGATAATCATGACCTTAACTCACTCTTCTTGTCTCTTTAGGCCCGCCTTAAAGTAATAGACCCTTAAAATTATCTGCTCTAATTTCCCCCCATCTTTTTAGTTTTGATTTTTAGCAGCTAGAAGAAAATGGTAATAACTAAGATTTCATCAGACATGACCACTAATTACGTCTTTCTTAAAGTTGCACCTCATGACAAAAGTAGCCAAGTTCATAAAACATCTATTCGAGCTTACCAGTTGCGACGTAACAGGAAGTCATTGAACCAACAACATTCATAGTTCCTAATGCTACCATTTCTTTGTTTCCATCCAGTTGATAGTCCTTCATAGAAGCAAACGTTCTTCCAATTGCTATGGCTTCCTGATAACCAAAATGTAATGGTTTATAACAACAGGCACAAGTAAATGGTAAAATACTCTTCATATGAAGATAATAGTGCCAAGATTTGCTTACAGTCAATGCTATCATGCCAGCCACGATGCCAATTCTAAAACCTTTCCCAAGGTAATCACCACTAAAATAAATTTCCTTTACAGATGAAGGATTGATCCCTTTCTCTATGAATTTTACCTTCACACATCAATAGACAAAAAGCTTTACTACTGCTGCAATTAGTACTGTTTCAATCTTACCAACATTTTATCATGTGACAAATTATAATCTGCAATATTCAGGATGAGGAGAGAAATATAAGTACTTACAATTGCAACTCCATGCTTGTCTGCACGGGTTATGTATACAAAAAATGTGGAGAGCACAACCGATATCAATGGGGCGATTGCTGGCACCCAAAAGAATTTCTGGTTCTTCTTTCCCTGATCCACACATCATAATACAATGAGATGATAACTTACAATCCCAACAATCTGTTTAAGGAGTATATAGTGAAATGAATTAGGTTGCTTACAATATACTTAGCAAACAGAAGAAAAGCCAGAAAGGTAGCTCCAATTACCATAGTTTGCCAGTTCCACTGCAATGTGTAAAATATTAATCAGTTTTAGTGCATGCGCACGCACACACACGCATATATCTTCAGAATAAAACTCCCAGTAATAATTTGTATGTGCATTTTTAGAGAGAGAAAGAGAAAGCATACTCCATGGTGGGCTGATGAGAATACTGAATGCATCACAGAGATAATATCAGTTTTCTTTGTGAACTTTTGAATCCCCAAGAAACCCTTAAGCTGTTGAAGGGCAATTGTAATGGCAGCTCCCCCCATAAAACCGACAATCGCAGCATGAGATAGGAAATCAATCAAAAATCCTAACCTGACCAAAAAATCCCCCAACCAGAATGTCATCATGGTGTATTAAAAAGAGAAGCATTTCATTAGAGGTTGGTAGCACATGTACAGGGCATAAACAATTATGTAGGGAAGATTCCAATGCAAACTCCCCTGGAGTCAAAGTTTCATACCTAAAAACCCCAAGCGTTGCTTGAGTAATCCCAGCAAAAAAAGTGGCAGTAAAAGCAAGTCGTCGATATTCTACTGGATTGGCAATGGGATCAATCTCATTCTGAAGTAAAGTCCCCAACAGGAGAGAAACCACTGCCACTGGTCCTATTGCAATATCACGAGAACTACCCATGACAGCATAAATCAGTGGTGGAACAAAGCTAGAGTCTGTAAAGAGTGGAAGAAAAGGCATCAAAATCTCAGTCAAACATCCAAAGAAAACACATATGCAACTTGAGCTGTTGATGAGAGACTCGAATCTTACACAGTCCATATTGTGGAGCCAAATTTGCAAGCTTTGCATATCCAATGTCCTGTTTTTTCAAGCCAAGTATTAAAACCTCTAGATTGGGGTAAGTGGCAGAGATTGTAATTCTTTACTCATATTTATTGTCCTTCAAAAGCTCAAAATCAACATTGTAAAGCTAATTTACCTGAGGAATGCAGAGACTTGCAATAGTTAGACCGGCAATAAGATCCCCTCTAAATTTTTTGAGGCTGTATGTTCTCCCCCATCTAAGTATGGGAAATATGGCTTCAATTCCCATGATGAACTTCCGGGATTTAGACTGATCCTTGAAGGAACGAAGAGGATCATCCGCGAAGAATGTTTCTTTTACAGTGGCTTGGAATTCCTTGAAGAGGTTTTGTCTTGGAGGAATTCCAACTTTATGAACGTATGGTGCCTGGCCTTGTGAAGATGACAAACTTCTCACATCCATCTCTTTTGTTTCAAGATTTTCCTCTGCTCGATGATCCATTGAGGACATCAGCAATGACTTTCACCTATAATACAAGGGGTAAAAAGATTATTTCTATGAGCGAGTAATGGAAATAGTTTAACTGCAGCATTAAATGAAAGAAGAATATCGTTTATATTGCATTAAAAACAGGTTCCTACACCCTTCTATGCTTATAGAGTTTGAGAGCCAAGCATTCCATGCTGCTTACAGTTTTGGTGCACCACCCAAAAGTGAAGAAAAATCAAGTACATAAGCTTCTCTATGGGATTTGAGACGTAGATTAATGATGAAAGAGATCTTACTAACTGAGTAAATAATTCAGAAACATTTAACCAACCTGAATAAAAGGGAGGGGACGGTGACAGAAGGGTGAAGGTCACTGGCTGAAGCTGTAAAGACTTACTGAGCAGGAAGACCGCAGTGAAGCTACTTTGGATTATATAACTTCAAGTCAAAGTTGGGGTCAAACTGAAAGAGAACACGTACCAAAATAAGGTGTGCACCCGAATCCAATACTTGTCATTGTCATACATAAATAAAAATTTAAAACAAATTAAATCACTTCGATGTTTAATCCCGCGCAAACAACCCATACATGGAATGCTGAGTTCCTGAATTACAGGTGCTCATGTAGCAATCCCATAATTTACCTCATAAGAATATTAGTGGTAGGGAAGAAATATATAGAGTATGAGAAGATATTAACTAGGAAGCAGAGAATACCAGCAGCTAGAAATTACTATAAATTATAAAACCATTTGAGAACCTGCAATTATTTTGCTTATTCAAACCAAGGAGTCGCAAAAGTAAAAAATAGAAAGAAGTTCAACCTAGCTCCATCACAACTAGCAATTGAAAACACTATTTCTAGAGTGAGGTTAAAAGTCTCCGTGTTGGTTTCTTATTATGTCAAATTTCAACAATAATTTAATCAAAAGAAAGACTTGTAGCATATTAGGAAGATTGCTAGGATATCGTATATAAACTAAAAAGATATTCTGACAAAATGAGTTTGAAGTTTAGGGAAATTGACAGTGAAATCAGTATTTAACTTATTTTACATAAGCTCTTGAAATTGCACACACAGAATAAGTTAATTAAAAACTACACTAAACTTAATGTTTTAGGTATGTTGTTTCCAAGAAAAAATAATCAAAGTTGTACTTTAAAAATATCATTCTCGGAAAAAGGTTAAAAGGAATCAATTCTTAAACCTTAATAAAGTTCTACAACCAACAAGTTCCTCCCTCCGAAATAAAAATAACAATCAGAATCTTGTTTGACCGTTCAACAGTCATAGCAATATACTTTGATGCTAAATAACACGGCCATAATTAATCTATCATTCAATATGATAATAGCAACAATGATATAATATAGTAGCACACATTATCGTGGCGCCACAGCATTTCGTTTTCACTTTTTACAAGCACGATAAAACAGTGAAGAATTGGACTCTTCCTTCTATCAGAACAAGACAAAACCAAAACTTGAACTTTTCCAAATCCTTAAGAGCCACACAAAGTGTCTAATAAAAAATCATATAAATATGAATATGAAGAATAAAGTCCAACATGACTCAAAACTCACCTTTCCTCGGTAAGCTTCTCATGCAAACCATTGATAGTGGAGGATTCCAATCTAGCCCTATCAGCATTTCAGCGAAGCACAAATTAAAACAGAGAATATGCATTTTGTATCCGTAAAAGAAGATAAGCATTTTGTATACATAATAAAAGAGAGTACCCAGAAACAGTTAGAGCTTGGATTTCAAACCTCCACAATCGGTGGTTCTCGTGTACTGTCTTCGCGAGAACACTCGATTTTTATTTTGAAACATTAAAACCCATGAATAGAATAGAATAGACAAGTGGCAGTTAGAGAAACCAACCGACCCAATCACCGTCCAGGTTCGATGAATCCATTATCTTTTAACAAATGTTGCTGCTGCTATTTTTTTTCTTTTCATGCCAGGTCGTGTTTGGTTGTCCAGAAGAACAAAAAAAAAAAACAAACTCGGAAACACAAAAGGACACACGATGCCTTTATGATATGAAAAAATTGTCACAAATAGATCAGAGCAAATCCTAAAACTTTTAACAGTTATTTAATGTTGAATGGGAAAGATGACACGGATGGAACATTGACACAAACACCCACAATGACGAGCTCATTTTCCGGACATTGGAGTCCATGCTACTTTGCCTGAATAGAAAAAATAAGGGATAGAAATGTAAATAATTATAAATGTGATCATAGTGTAAAAATATTTAATAAATGGTATGCTCGGTAGTCCTGAAATACCGAAAATATTTTCCACAAAGTAGATGCTGTTGTTATGTACTCGTAGGCTGTGGGTAACGAAAAATAAAAAAAGTCACAGGTACAAACATAATCCTATTCGTTTGTTTTTGTGTTCGTTTTGTCAATGCTTCTGTTTGCCATGTCACGTTGGTTTCGCGGGTGGCTCCACACGTGCAATACAATGGGAAACGGTTGAATGAAGCCGCTTACTTGGCCCCATTCATTCTGCTTTCAGCGTGTGGGGAACTGGGGATATTAATTTTCCATCGCGAGTATAAAGTTCAAACGCAGATTCTCATTTCATTTTTTTTTCTCAATTAAAAATATTTTTTCCCTATTCATAATAATCTTATTTAATTTACTTTCTATAAAAATAATAATTCCTACAGATACAAATTTTCTTAATTTGATCATTGTCATTTACAATTATAATTAAGTGAAATAAATAGATTAAATTAAAAATAAGTATCATGTTTAAGACTTGAAAATATTGTATTTTTGTCTCTATATTTGATGATTATTTTTAATTAATTCTTATATGATTAGATGTTATAAAAGAAGAGGTAAAATTCGTAAATACGACTTTTTGACCCTTATAACTCTTTATTAATAATTAATTATCAATTTGACCCTGATTATGAACTATTTCAAAAATTTAACCTTCTCAAAAAACATAACACTAATCTGTCCATGTTTGACCGTTGACCACTAAGCCTACCCGGGTACACCCCTCGCTACCCAGTTATTTTTTGAAAATTTTTGCCTACCCGAGTAGGGAGGGGTGTACCCGGGTAGTGTTCTTCGAATCTGGGAATTTGCTTGCATTATTTACCCGGGTAGGGAGGGTTGTACCCGGGTAAATGTCAACGGTGGGGATTTTTAACAAGCCAGCAGCCCCATTTGGAAAACCCACAAAGTGGTACCCGAGTAGAGCTGCTAGAAGTTCCTTGTGTTGCGCGATGGAGGACGAAATCTTGCTCAAATTCTTTCTGGATCATTAAATTTGAGTTCCTAATGATCACAGTTCACAAGGCAGAGACTCACAATGCACGAACTAATGATCACAACCACGAAGAATTTGAGCAAGATTTCGTCCTCAGTCGCGCAACACAAGGAACTTCCAGCAGCTCTACTCGGGTACCACTTTGTGGGTTTTCCAAATGGGGTTGCTGGCTTGTTAAAAAACCCTACCGTCGACATTTACCCGGGTACAATCCTCCCTACCCGGGTAAATAATGCAAGCAAATTCCCAGATTCGAAGAACACTACCCGGGTACACCCCTCCCTACCCGGGTAGGCAAAAATTTTCAAAAAATACCCGGGTAGCAAGGGGTGTACTCGGGTAGGCTTGGTGGTCAACGGTCAAATAGGGGCAGATTGGTGTTATATTTTTTGAGGAGGTTAAATTTTTGAAATAGTTCATACTAAAGGTCAAATTGATAATTAATTATAAATAAAGGGTTATAAGGATCAAAAAGCCCGAAAAAGTTCCTTCACCATTGTTATGCATGGGCAGTGGATTATGACTTAGAGCCTGTTTGAATTGTCTTACCAAATTTTTTTTGTTATACCTTGTTTATTTTAAAAATATTTTTTTATAAAAGATAAAACTATTTAGATTTTTTTTTTAAATAACTTTTGACTTCTGCTTTTTTTAAAAACTAAAATATTTAGCTTCTAAGAAAATAGATTTTTGACTTTTTTTATAACTTATGATTATGCTTTTTTTAAAAGTTAAAATATTTAACTTCCAAATAAAGCAAATTTTTGATTTTTTTTTTACTTTTATTTTTTAAAAAAGCAGACATCCAAATAGAATTTTTTTTATAAGTGCTTTTTTTCTTTAAAAAGCAACTTTTTGAGAGAATAAAAACTCATTCAAAAGGACTCTTAGAGCGTTTGATAATTTTTTAATTAAAATTTTTTTAACTTAAAGTTACAAATAAAATTACATCTTTGAGAGGAGCGAGAAGCTTTAATTGTAACAAAATCCCGACTTATAATTAGTTTCAAAGTCGGTTCAAAGAGTTGATGGTTGTGAGAATTTTCAGGAGGTCGACTCGCCTCAAAGAAGTAATTAGGATCGATATATAAAAAATAATTTTAAAAAAATTCACATATATCTTAAAAAAAATTCCTCGGGAGAGTTTTTAGTTTTTTCTTTTTTTATTCATTATAAAAAATTCTTTTTATGATAAATTTTTTGTAAATATATGTTAGTTAAACTTCTACTTACAAACAAAGAGAAAAGAAATCAAAAATAAAACTTTCCAGCATTTAAACCGCAGTCCTGCGGACGTAAAATCTGTATTTGTTTATGAGAATTTGAAAGAGTCTGTATGTAACCAATAACGATCAATTACCAAATAACACTTAAATATTTACAAGCCAAGCAAAAAATGTCAAAGGCTAATTTATCTATTAAATATCAACAAGTAACAAAGACAATAAAACAAATATCAAGGACTAAATTATAAAATTTAAAAATTTGTTCTGCGCAAAATAAATATTTTTTACCTACGTATCCCGAAATATAATGAAAGCTCAGTGTCATATAAGTCTTAAACAAATAATTATGAGTTGGTTTGAAGAAAGAGAGAGGTTATATTTATAAATTTTTTTTTTATAATCAAATCTTAACTGTTGATTTTTTCAATGTAACGGTTATAATTCATTGAATCATATTTATTAATTAATTGTTAATTTTCAATAAATTATAATCATCTTGGCAGAAATTGACCATTGAAATTTGGTTGTAAGTGAAAAAATTTATAAATATAAACTTCCTCTTAAAGAAAATGTAAATGATCAAAATAAATTTATTAACAAAAAAATTAATTTAAACCAAGTAACACACCAATTGGCATAATAGACAATAAAATAAAACTAGACAAATCAACAAAATGAAAAAAAGAAAAGAAGATAAACACTACTCAAACAACACCCAATTTTAATTTAGTTTATTTTTATAAATTAAATTTTTAATTTTGATTCTTATTATTTTATTTTATTTTATTTGTTTGTCATCTTTTTTTTATACATATTTTATTTTATACAATTTTTGCAGTATTATTTAATTTTTAAAAACAACAGCATAATATTTAAAATTAACTTGGCCCAACGAATAAAAAATGAACCCACTTCCTAACAAACCCAACTCTCAAGTCTCAACCCTCTTGAACCAAAAATCCAGGCCCAAAGAAAGTCCTAACCTAATAAACCTCAATTGAAACAAAGAAAGAATGAAAATAAGTCTTGACAGCAGAGGCATGGCTGTGGTCACAGTGCGGCAGTGAACGAAGGAAGGTAGAGGCAGCGAGAAACTGTGGAGATCTATTCCTTTTTATGTTTGCTTACGCTGTTTAGCCTTTTTGTGCATTTTGATCTTTATCATTGTTGCTTAATTGGTTTTGTCGTGTATAAATTGATTGTGATATAACGTTTTATTCTTTAAATTTTTTATAGATTCAATATTTTTAATTTTGAAAAGCTATTTTTTTATCCGGTAATGAAGTGTTTATAATAAGGTAGTAACAAAGCCATTACTATTAATATTGTTCTAGTAGTAAGAAATTTAGATACGTTGTATTAAATTATGTATTTAATTCTCACAGTCACTTGTATCCAAAAACAAAAACAAAAAAAAGTTAGTAACAATTACCTAATATAAAAATAAGAAGGAATTATAGCCTCCCAAGTCCCAAACAGCCAACACAAATAGGAGCTAATTCAAGTTACAATATTTTTTATTATTATTACTTTTTTACAAGTTACAATAGTTTTCAAGAACTCTACTTGTTGTCTTTGATGAGATAAGGCCTGCTGATTGGTTTCGTTTAATTCAACAAGAAATATATAACATATATCAAAATTCACATCACTTCAGTCACTCCCCTCTATAAAAAAAGTCCTAAATTTTCCATGTTTGCCTGAAAATTCTCTACATTAATATAAGCAGCTATTTGGTAACTCAAATCTCTTCATTAGGAAATGGATGTTACTTGATTTTCCATTTAATGAGCCAAACAATATTTTCTAATTGTTTGCATCCGATCACATTTGGGCACATACTAGCCACATTGGAGAACATTACATCATTCGGTGTTACAAGCATCCCAAAAGTTTTTATTTCTTTTTTAAAAAAAAAAAAAACAAAGTTGAAAGTGAAATTTAAACCCAAACTTTGCTAGAGATAAAATGACTATAACATCTAATAATTTAAGACTTTTTTTTGCTAAATTTAATTTACTTGTAATACTAGTCCCTGGATATGTTACCGCCAAATGTTGTCGTAGCTAATTAAATGAAAAAGTGTTGTCCTTGCAAGAGAGCTCCGGGATATAGTTTCTCATGTTAAGTTGAAACACAAAAAAAATGATAGTATTTATTTATTTATTTTAGTAGATCACATTTTGTGTGTTGTATGAGACACTTTATCTCATGTGAGAGACAATATCCCCCGAAGATATATGTTTTTTTTTTAACACCCCTAAGGATATATATGCTAAAATAGTAGAGAAAGCCAATCGATGAAGTAAAGCATTAAATGCTGCAAAACATATTGGAACAGGATCTGTTTGTTTTCACCATCAATAGATACGAAGAAACCAAATTGGAAAAGAAGCAGAATTCATTAGAAGCTGTACTTTTCGTTTCCTTTTACTCGTTTCCATATGCTTGGGCGCTTCAAGAGTTAGGAAGCTGGTAAGTAAAACCACGTTTTTTCTATATTCAGGAAAAAGAGAGGCTTCGTACTCTTTTTCACTTATCTTTTAGAATTGAATCTTCCCCGCATTGCGTCCAAAATCAATAGCTAGTTCTGTTGGCTAGTTGCGATTGTTTTTTATATGCAAAACGAGTACAGACACAAAAGAACACAAGGCCTAACCAATTTGATTACTTGAAAGATGACTTCCACTAAAGTTACAATCAATCGTAAGTAAAGGAGGGCATCTTTGAATTTTATGGCAGTGGCATAATACATATATAGCCCCCTAAACTCCACAATGTCAAATTATAGCTGAAGTTGCAAAATACAACATCATTCTCTAGAAGTCTTACAAACAAATCTTAGCAATGATATATATTTTAAGGGATAAGTTATATTTACAAACTTTTTTGTTTACAAACTACATTATCTTCTCTCGAAAGAACACTAGTTATGTTGGGAAAACTCGGTTCCCTCTGATCGGCTCAGGGGCTTTTGTGCGGAAGTCAATCAACAAGATCCTGATCTCGGATCTCGGCAACACTTCGGCCTGAACTTCACCAGGTCAGGCAGCGCAGCGGAAATATCAAAACGAAAAATCACAAAACAGGAGAAGAGAGAGAAGAAGAACACAACCAGATTTAACGTGGGAAAACCTTCTCCAATGAAGAAGTAAAAACCCACGGGACCTAGTCCAGATCAAAAAATTCACTATGAAAATAATGGTTACAAATAATCAGAATCACCAATGTGGTGGTTAACTCAACCTCTCCAACAATGGTGATAATCAAACTACCCTAGAGATGTTTCACTCAAACTCTCTCTAGAGATCTCTCAAATGCAAAGCATAAAGCTTTACTCAAACAATCAAATAATTTTTCTCTCAAATTTGTTCTCTCAATCTAACTTAGCCTCCACCTACAACTAATGAGTATATATAGAGGAGGTGGAAATTAGGGTTTTTAGGAAACCCCTCAAATGGGCTTAGGCTTAGCATTGAAGAAGGAAGCCCAACAAATCTCCCCCTCCGACTTCAATGCGTCGGCTTCAGCATCAACCCGGCTCCTTCACAGCAGTCTTCAAATTTTCTTGCTGGAACCGGCTTTGTCATCATGTCGGACCAATTTTGGTCAGTATGCACCTTGACGAGTTCGAGCTCTCCACCTTCCACCACATCCCGGATCCAGTGATACCTCACATCAATATGCTTAGTGCGGGAGTGATAGGTCGAATTCTTCGCAAGATGGATTGTGCTTTGATTGTTACAACCCAGCTCGTACTTGTCTTGATCATGGCCGAGTTCCATGAGGAACTTCTTCATCCACAGCATCTCTTTGCTTGCCTAAGTAGCGGCAATGTACTCAGCCTCAGTTGTTGATAGTGCAACACATTTCTGAAGTCTTGATTGCCAAGAGACAGCTCCTCCGGCAAATCTCATCAAATATTCTGTAGTCGACTTCCTCGAGTCGGCGTCTCCCCCTAAATCAGAATCCGAGTAGCCTTGCAACTCGGCTTCGCCTTCTCCAAATCGGAGACATAAGTCGGTCGTACCTCGGAGGTACTTGAAGATCCACTTCACTGCTTCTCAGTGCTCTTTGCCGGGGTTTGACAAATACCGGCTTACCATTCCAACAGCATACGCCAAGTCGGGTCTAGTGCAAACCATTGCATACATCAAGCTTCCGACGGCGGATTGGTACGGGACCTTCATCATCTCATCTTTATCTTCATTAGATCTCGGACATTGCTTCTGGTTCAGCTTTATGTGTCCGGCAAAGGGGGTGCTCATTGTTTTGGCTTTGTCCATGCTGAATCTCTTCAGAATCTTCTCAATATATTTTTCTTGACTCAACCACAGTAGCTTCTTTTGTCTATCTCAGATAATCTTGATTCCGAGAATTTGCTTTGCAGGGCCGAGGTCCTTAATTGCGAAGGACGAGCTCAACGCCTTTTTCAGGGCGGCTATCCTCGATTTATCTTTCCCTACAATAAGCATGTTGTCAACATATAACAACAAAATCAGAAAATCTTCGGCCTCATACTTCTTCACAAATACGCAGTGGTCGGCTTCAGTCTTCTCAAACTTATGATCAGTCATGAATGATTCAAACTTCTTGTACCACTGCCGAGGTGCTTGCTTCAAGCCATAGAGGCTCTTCTTCAACCGACATACCAAGTCTTCTTGGTTTGGAGCTTGGAACCCTTCAGGTTGCTCCATATATATCTCTTCTTCTAAGTCACCGTGAAGGAATGTCGTCTTCACGTCCATTTGTTCTACCTCGAGGTCCATCAAAGCCGCCACGGCTAACACGGTTCGGACCGAGGTCATTTTCACCACAGGAGAAAAAATCTCCTCAAAATCAACTCTTTTCTTCTGATTGCAGCCTTTCACTACAATCCGGGCTTTGTATCTCGGCTTTTTGCCGTTCTCTTCATTCTTAATCTTGTAGACCCATTTATTTTTCAGAGCTCGTCTTCCTTTAGGTAACTCGGTCAGCTCATAAGTCTGATTCTCGTGCAAAGACTTCATCTCGTCTTGCATTGCCTTTTCCCATTCTTCTTTCTCTGAGCTCGTCACAGCCTCATCATAACTCTGAGGCTCACCGTCTTCAGCAACAACGGTGTATTCATAAGATGGGTATCTCGTAGAGGGTCTTCTTTCTCGTGTTGGATATCTCGGCTGTTCTTCAGCTTGAGGACCCGGTTCATCATTTTCATCCCGGATCTCATCCTCAACTCGGACCTCAATGTCTTGGTCATCTTCAGCTCGTTGATGATCATCATTTTCTTCATTTTCTTGATTTTCTCCTCCTGCTTCAGCTCGGACAGGAGGGATGGGTTCTTCACGTCTGACAGTAACCCGGACTTTGGGCTTCGAGATGTCATGAATGTTCTCATGCTCATAAAAGATCACATCTCAGCTTTTCACGATCTTCTTATTGATTGGAACCCAAAGTCGGAACCCGAACTCACATCTCGGCGAACCAAGATAGATGCATTCTTTTGTCTTTGCATCAAGTTTGGCCCTTTCATCTTTAGGGATATGCACGAAAGCTCGCCATCCAAACACTTTCAATTGATTATAGGCTGCCTTTCGACCTGTCCAGACTTCTTCTGGAATTTCTCCTTCAAGTGGTCGTGATGGTGAGAGGTTAATCAAGTCAACAGCAGTTTTGACGGCTTTTCCCCAGAATGATTTCGGTAACCCGGCATTGGATATCATGCTTCGTACCTTCTCTTCAATTGTTCTATTCATCCGCTCAGTCAATCCATTCAGCTGAGGTGTCTTGGGGGGCGTCTTCTCAAGTCGAATCCCGGCCGCTCTGCAGTATGTATCAAATGGGCCGCAATACTCACCACCATTATTAGATCGGACCACCTTCAATTTCTTGCCAGTCTTCCTTTCAACCATTGCATGGAATTCTTTAAAGGATTGGAGTACCTGGTCTTTAGACTTCAACAAATATACCCACACTTTGCGGGAATGGTCATCAATAAATGAAACAAAGTACTGAGCTCCTCCAAGGGATCTTTCCGACATGGAGCAAACATCAGTATGGACGAGGTCAAGAATATACTTGCGTCGCCTTGGTTGATCCGTTCTCACAAAAGAAATGCGGTGCTGCTTTCCAGCTAGGAAGTGCGTGCAACTCTCCAACGCTTGGCCTTTCAACCCGGTCAATAATCATTTCTTGTTCAGGATCTGTAGCCCTTTCTCGCTCATGTGGCCGAGGCGCTTGTGCCATAGCTCCAAGCTAGGTTCATCTCGGACATAATTGGCTTCTCCGCCATTGATCTTTCCTTGCATCACGTACAAGGAACCTTCCTTCTTACCTCGGGCCACGACCAAGTTTCCCTTGGCCAGCTTCTATCTAACACTACCGAAGTAGTTCACTAACCCGGTATCATCAAGTTTGCCTACCGAGATTAGGTTCAAACGCATGTCAGGAACATGCCTTACATCTTTCAACACAAGTCGGCATCCGACATCTGTGGTCAGAGTTACATCACCGACACCAACAATCTTTCTGGTCACTTGATTTCCCATCTTCACGACTCCAAAATCACCACATCGATAAGAGGAGAAAAAACCTTTGTGTGGAGTAACGTGGAAGGAGGCACCGGAGTCAACAATCCAGGTGCAGTCATCATAAGCAACATTCAAATAATTATCCTCACCAAGGAGGAATATCTCGGCATCAGGGTTGGCAGCCACCGCAGTGGTGCTCTTGTCTTCCCTCTTCTTGGGAATAATCTGATCCGGCTTCACAGAGCCGTTCTTCTCATCATTTTGCAGGGTCCAGCAGTCTGGCTTCTTATGATCTGTCTTTCCACAGTAAAAGCACTTCAACTCATATTTCGGCTTTGACCGACCTCTGGACTTGTCTCGTCTGTCACGACCTCTATCCCGGCTTTTGCTTCTACCCCAGGAGTCAGATTTCCCTTTGTTCTCAGCAACGTTGGCCTCAGACGTACTCGAAGTACCTCGTTCTCTTCTCCTGGATTCTTCGCCCAGGAGGCTGTCTGTCACGACATCCATCTTCAATTTTCCATCTGGAGTCGAGTTATTCAGGGTCACCACTAGAGTATCCTAGCTTTCTGGCAGCGAGCTCAACAGCAGCAATGCCTGCAATTCTTCATCAATTTTCATATCAGCCTTTGACAGCTGATTCACAATACCTTTGTAGGTGTTCAGGTGTTCAATCATGCTCATGTCGTCCTTGTATTCAAGCTTAACAAGTCGGCGAACTAGGTGTGCTTTGTTCCTGGGAGTCTTCTTCTGAATCATGGACTCTAGCTTCGTCCACAACTCATACCCGTTCGTGAATTCGGACACGTGTTCAAAGAGGCTTTTATCAATATATTTCCTGATCGTGGCTACCGCCTTCCGACTCAGGATCTCCCACTCCTTATCAGTTTTGCCTGCCGGTCTCTCATCAAGGATAATGGGCTCATGCAGATCTTTGCAGTAGAGATGATCTTCCATCATCGGTCTCCAATAAGTGAAGTTGTCTGCGGTCAACTTGAACATATCTCCATCATGAGTTATGCCACTGGTCTCTATCTCGTCTCCCTCAGAACCCGTCGAACTCGGGCTCTGATACCACTGTTGGGAAAACTCGGTTCCCTCTGATCGGCTTAGGGGCCTTTGTGCAGAAGTCAATCAACAAGATCCTGATCTCGGATCTCGGCAATACCTCGGCCTGAACTTCACCAGGTCAGGCAGCGCATCGGAAATATCAAAACAAAAAATCACAAAACAGGAGAGAGAGAGAGAGAGAGAGAGAGAGAGAGAGAGAGAGAGAAAGAGAAAGAGAAGAAGAACACAACCAGATTTAACGTGGAAAAATCTTCTCTAATGAAGAAGTAAAAACCCACCGGACCTAGTCCAGATCAAAAAATCCACTATGAAAATAATGGTTACAAATAATCAGAATCACCAATGTGGTGGTTAACTCAACCTCTCCAAAAATGGTGATAATCAAACTACCCTAGAGATGTTTCACTCAAACTCTCTCTAGAGATCTCTCAAATGCAAAGCATAAAGCTTTACTCAAACAATCAAATAATTTTTCTTTCAAATTTGTTCTCTCAATCTGACCTAGCCTCCACCTACAACTAATGAGTATATATAGAGGAGGTGGAAATTAGGGTTAGGGTTTTTAGGAAACCCTTCAAATGGCCTTGGGCTTAGCATTGAAGGAGGAAGCCCAACAAGTTACACTATCTTCTCTCGGGAGAAGATAGTGTAATTTATAAAAATTTGTAAATGGATCATTGTCCATATTTTAAATGGTCTCTATTTTTTTCCTTAAACAAAAGGCTGCTTCTATAGCTACCACATATTGGAAAGCAAATAACAATGACGGAGTGCAAAAAAATTTGTGAAATAAGATGAGAAATTTAAAATTCACGTTAACTTAAACAAATAAATGCAATAATGAATTAATTAAATGGAAGTGAATTTATGTTATATTATTTTTTTAAGTCTGAATATAATAATTTTTTTTTTGATGAATTTGAAAGAGGAAATCGCCCCTCTAACCTCTGCATAACGAATCTAGATTCTTTAATGTTAAAAAAAATATGATATGGTCATGTGAAAAATCATAATCATATATTACAAAAAAATAAAAATAAATCATAATCATATAAAGGTGGATCAATGATAATAAAAAAGAAAAAAAAATATATTGAAATAGACAAATACAAAATCATAACTGTTGATTCAACTTTGAATGGTTATAATCTTTCTACATAATAATATCATATTTTTTTTCATATAAGATAATCTAATTACGTGGATAACTCACCATTAGCATAACTCCATTTAATTTGTGTTAGAAATGAGAATAACTTTAAGCAATGACGAAATGACAAGGAAGAGACTAGGATTTCTGAAAGCTCATTGCGTGGAAAGATCATTAATCATGGGTTAAATGAGTAAAGATATTAAGTAGACTTGTCTGACTTGAAACATTACAGTCAAACCTAAAATCTTAAAGTATTAGGTGCACAAATCTTTCAACTTATATGATGCTTATTTAGTCCATTTTTAACTGAATCATTCACACTTAAATTCATCAATAGTTTCAATAACCAAACCCCCCAACCCACCAAATGGGCTTTGGAAGTTGAAAGAACAGGACTCTACTAATGTCATGAGCATGAAATTCCGTAAGATGAAAATACAAAATAAGAATAGGAATTAACTTGGCAAGCGTAAAATATTTGCAGGTATGATTGGAATAAAGGTGAGTAGGTCGGCTTAAAAAGGTTGTAGATATATCCAAACCTCGTCCATACACTTATACGCAATTTGGGGGGTTTACATCAAAGGCTTTCTCTTGCTTAATCTTGGATGAGTCACACACTCCACACTTATTGTTCGGAACATACAAGGGCCACAGTGGTTCATGTCCCATCAACATTTTTATTTTCCAAATATTTAGCTTATGCACCTTGGCAAGTAGCCTAAAGCATCATTGTCTCCAAATTTGTTATTTAATTTAAATGTTTTATAAGAGTTATATTGTAGGAAAAGTGATTGTGTAATGTTATAGAGATTCGTTTTGCGTGTCTTAATTTTTTTTTTTTGCTTCAAAAAGTGCAGGCCCCACAAAATATTATGTGAGTAGAAAATCTTTTGTGTCATGTAACATGATAGATGCAAACCCCTTAATTTAAATTGCACACGCCTTTTTAAAGCTAAGACTTTTCACATGCCAATGCTTTCATGTGATATCTGGTTGGATGAAATAATTTTTTTATGAAATGAGAATGTGAATAGAATCCTGATATATTTGTTTTATTTGATATAAATTATATTTATAAGCATGACGACTACTTCGTTCTTATATTTAAAAGTGATTATTGGGATGGAATATTTATTCTCATTATTAAATGAGAATGCATATTTCTTTGGGAATTACTTTTTTTTAAGAAAAATGCATATAATATATTTTTCCCACAATTTTTCAAATATTTTTTTTTAGTATTAGATAAATTTAATATGAATCTCACCAAATCAGTTGAGCCCACTTTCTGTATTTTGTGGAACTCGCATCAAATTTATCTAATAATAGATAGTGTATTGAAAGGAACGTGTCAAAGAATAAACTGAAAATTTTCTTTTTTCAATCACTTAACTAAACTTAAAATTCAAATTATTCTCACTTTATTTTTTCAGGATATTTTTAAGTATCATTTAACTAGTTATTTTTTAGTTTCTCTTTTCTTTAAAAGGATAAGATTAACAAAACATATTTATATAAAAATTATTATAACAAAATATATAAATACTTTTTTATAATGAATAAAAAAATTAAAAACTCTGGGTAGGGAATTTTTTTTAATTTGTACGTCAGCTTTTTCGGAGTCCTCATATTTATTTAACTGATATTCTCGTATTCTAATTTTGTATTTATAAACTTTTGCTAACAACAAATCATTGGATCTCCTCCTCTCCTTTAAAATGCTAAGACAGTCACCAAGAGAATGTTTGTCCCAGACGTAGATTTTGCACACTATGATGTTGTTGGTTCACCTCCTTTCTTTCACACAAAGTAAGACTCTATTTTTATTTTTTTTTGTATAATTTCTTTTAATTTGAGCATGTATTTAGGTTATAATTTGTATTAAACAAAAAACTATGAGTGGAAGATCCAAAAATTCATTTGCGCCAAAGAATACGTTTCTCTACCATTTATTTCTTTTTGTTGTCTCTTCTTTTTTTAAGTTATGGTGAATAACAACGAAAAAGAGAGAAAAATAAATTTTTGAATAGAGTTATAAGAATAAAAAGACAATAAAAAAGACTACAAGTTTAAGCACGATGAAGAAAAATGGTACATAGAAAGGGTAGAGTCATGTTTATCACTGTAATTTGATCCATGTAACATCTCGGATGCTAAAGATTGTATAGTTAGGGGAAAAGCTAACGTACAATCGTATATATAGTTAGTCGAAGAGCTAAAGTATAATGTTTTAATGAGAGAGGTACATGAATGAATTAAATCAACACTCGAACGAGAGGAATCCAATGATTGTGCATGTATGTGATTGTACAGTTGAGGATGACTCATAAGAATTAATAACTACTACCTATACTAACAAGATGCATATATTTTTTGGTAATCTATAACAGAAAAACTCCATAATTAAGAGTGCTTGACTTGGAGCAATTCTGGGATGAGTGACTTCTTGAGAAGTTTCTCAGGAAGTGTGTGAATGAAGATAAAGCACGTTGAAAAGTCTTGTATTAGTTTGTGGGAATAGTCATTGATCCTAAAAGTCACTGCGTGTTACAATTGGTATCATAGCATAACCTCTTTCCTAATACGATGTGGTTCGAGGATGAACTAAGCAGAAGTTGTGGGCATTTAACATCCCGGATGCTGACGATTGTATAATAGTGGAAGAGCTAACGTACAATCGAATGTCTAGTTAGTGGAAGAGCTAATATACAATGTTTTAGCATGAGAGTCACATGAATGAATCAAATCAATACCCAAACGAGAGGGATCTAAAGATTGTGCACAGTGGCGGACCCAGAATTTTTTTTTTTATGTGTGCACATTTAAAACGGGGGTTCCCCCGAAGATTTTTTTTAAAGAAAATTTTAAATGTATAGGGTTTAAGCTTTAAGCTTTAAGCTTTTAATTATAGGGGTTGGTTGGGTTGAGCCCATGTTAGTTAAAATCCCGATTTATATCTGTGATTATATGATTTTACGATTTTTTTAATCAAAACGATTTCATCAAAATTCCAAACACTTTTACGATTTTACGATTTTTTTACGTTAGGATTTTACG
Organism: Gastrolobium bilobum; assembly: GCF_033153095.1. NCBI lineage: Eukaryota > Viridiplantae > Streptophyta > Magnoliopsida > Fabales > Fabaceae > Gastrolobium > Gastrolobium bilobum. The sequence continues at coordinate 6,098 of NW_026895820.1, read as the reverse complement.
TTTTACGATTTTTTATCCTCCTTCTGATTTTAGATAAGATTTCGATTTTAACTACTATGAAGATCCTGATTTTAACTACTATGGTTGGGCTTATGTTTACTTTTTTCTTTTCAATCTTCTTAAATCTTTTTTTTTACTTTACCTAAATCACCCACCCCTTTGAAAAAAAAAATTCTAAAATGTTTGTGTCTGCATGTGCAGACACATGCAACACCGTAAGTTCGCCGCTGACTGTGCAGGTAAGGGACTGTACAGTTGAGGATGACTTATAAGAATTAATATGTACTCCCTATACTAACAAGATGCATCTACTTTTTGGTAACTCATAACGAAAGAACTTCATAATTAAACGTGCTTGACTTGGAACAATTCTGGAATTGGCGACCTACTGGAAAGTTTCTTAAAAAGTGTATGAGTTAGGACAAAACACGTCAAAACATCTTGTATTAATTTGTAGGGACAATTATTAATCCTAAAAGTCGCCAAGGTGTTACAATACATACATAAGAAATTTATTAAGATAAATAATTGAAATTTTATTCACTTGACATTATCACAGATATACATTATTGTGCATGCATTTTGAGTTAAATTTAAAATAAACCTATTGATTTTGTTTATTCTTAATTTTATTACTCTATTCAGTTACAATATATATCATTTATGGTAATTTTAATTAGAAATAAAGCTTATGAAAATTATTTTACCAAATAATTTATTTTTAACTTAATTTTTAAAGTAATTTTAAGTTAAAAATAATATATAATCACCATACAACTTTTAATTATTTGTTTAAAATTCGATTTTTAACTTCAACTTAACAGTAGTTTTTATGTTTTAAAACTCGTACTTTTTCTTTTTCAAGAGTAGCTCTACCTAATACGAGTTGTCAAATATGCAATTCATTAGACATCACACGTTTATTTTATGTCAATTATATTTAATAAATTCTTAAGCTTTTGAAATTACACTAGCAATGTGGACAACTGATAAGTGTCCAAGACACTATGTTTTTATGGCTAAAAAGAGTTTAAATAATTATTAAAATAGTTAAAAATATAGTGTTAAAACAATAAAACAGTAAAGAAAAAATGAATTGCCAACAAATAGACAAAATTCTAAATATTTGTTGTTATTTCAGGTTGTTAAGACTAGAATAACAAAGTGTCAATATGATAAGGACGAGGCAACAGTAAAATTCGCAGAGCAATGGGAAAATCAGAAATTAAATAATAAATAAAAAATTAAATAAATGTAATGCTCACCACACTGTTCGATTAAGCGAGCAAGTGGGTGAGAAAACCACTAAAGCTCGCAATGCAACTCACTAAATAGAGTGATTGGGTGACCAGCAAGAAATGTTCCTCGCTATAGTGAGTAATTAGGTGACAAGCAAAAGTTGCTCGCTAAGCAGCTCGCTTTAGCGAGCTCCTTAGCGAGAAGGTCCAAAATTCTGAAGCCCACATTTTCTCTTTAAATACGAAGCGAAGCAAGCCGTGAAAGGAACTCTGGAACGCGAAGGAAAAGTCAGAGACCGAGACGAAGCGAAGGAAGGAGCGGAAGAGTAGCACTGGACCGTGGCAGAGGAGAAGGAAGGAGTCAACTCTGCACCATTGATCATCACCATTAGACAAGTTTTATCATGAACTTCATTAGTTTTACAGTAGCTTTAAATTTTGTTTTATCATTATGCGTAGCTAATTTACTTTTAGTAGTTAGGAAGATACAGAACCAATGGGTTCTTAGTTGATGTTTGTTTATTCTTATGAATTACATTCTTGTTTCTAAATTATGCAATCAATCTGATATTTATGCTTAGTTTTATTTATGACTTGATCACTCGTAGATAAACATGAGTCATGTATGACAATAGAGATGTTGGTATGTGATTCTGATTGGTTGATTGCTGGAATTTGCATGATCTAGGATAGACTTGTGAATTTTATAACTGTGAGTTCTTGCGTTAATGCTTATTTTATGAAAAAGTACTAAGGGATTAGGCTTTGGATTAGAATAAAGAATTAAATTACCAAGGGATTGGGATATTGTCAAATGTCAATTATAGAAAGAGCTATTAATAATTTAATCTTGAATGTAATCGTAAGAATAGGCAAACTCGTTAAGAAATCATAGGGCAAGTTGAATCCTAACTACGCTTTTTTTATTAAAAATCTAAACTTAATTTCTAGTATTCTAAATTCTGAATTTAATTTCTAAAATATTAAAAACCAAAAATAGTTTTACAAATTCTACTTTTAATTAAATCACAATATTCTCAAGAAAATCTTTAATGATTGATCCAACTTTAATTAAATAAATATATTATTGCTTGGTCATCAGTCCTCGTGGGATCGGCAACTTTCTTATCACTTTATTACTTGTACGACCGGTTCACTTGCCGAGTTCGTCAACAAGTTTTTGGCGCTGTTGTCGGGGACTGATTAATCAACATTAATTTTATTTATCGAATTATAGATTGGATCATTTTATTTTATTGTTATTTATTTTTCTGTGTTAGTTTAATATTTTTATAGTTTTTATTGTTATTTAGTTTATTTAGTCTTGTTATTTTATTTTGTTAGCTTTAAATTTTAAATTTTCTATTTAGTTAGTGGTTTCCGTTAAATTGGTCCACTGAGCCTTAGTTTTCTGGTTTATGCATCTGCGAGGCACTGTTAATCCCAGTGACCTACAGTACGAACCAGAGTTAGGACGTTTAGAAAGAACTAATATGAAACGTTTGACCGAAAGGAAGACACGAGAAACATCGAGCTCCAATTCTGCGGAAGGACCAATCATGGTCGAGGATAACCAAAATTCACCCGAAGAACTGATGAGCCATTTCTTAAACCCTAATTTCTCGCATCCGACTGCGATTATTAGGAGACCTCAAATCCATGCCAATAATTTTGAAATAAAAGCCTCATTCCTGAATTTAATTCAAAGTAATCTATTTGAAGGAGACCCGATCGAAGACCCAAATCGTCACATCACTAAATTTCTATAATTATGTAGTCTCATTAAAGCTAATGGGGTTCTTCCTGAAGAAATTCGTTTGATGCTTTTTCCCTTTTCTTTAAAAGGGAGAGCACTTAATTGGCTGGAATTGCAACCTGCGAATAGCATCTCCACGTGGGAAGAATTAGTTTAAAAGTTCCAAAAGAAGTTCTTCCCACTTTTCCGATTCTCCGAGTTGAAAGAACAGATTGACAACTTCAAGCAGCTCGAAGGCGAATCTCTGTGCGTAGGATGGGGAAGATTTAAAGAACTAATCAGGAGATGCACAATACGTTTTATCTAATGGCGAGAAGGTCTGAATTTTCTACAAAGGAGTTACTCCGACTTATCGAGTACTTCTTAATGCTGCAGCTGGAGGGAGTATCGGAGAAATCACTCCCACAAAGGCTATTGAGCTAATTGAGAATATGGCATCTGAAGATAACGAGGTCACACCAGTTCAACCTAAGAAATGAGTTTTGCAGTTAGAAGGGTACGACGCTATGTTAGCCAAACAAGACAAGATGAATCAAAGGCTAGATTCACTTGTTAAACTCTTTACCCAAAATCAAATCTCTGCGGTTAACTCTCAATTTCCTGTAGTTTGCGATACTTGTGGTGGACCACACACTCCTGAAAATTGTGACACTATGGTAACGATTGATCCAGCTCAGGTTAATGGAATCTGGAATAACCAGAGGAGAGAAAATCCTTATGGAAATACGTACAATCCGAGCTGGAGGAATCATCCTGGTCTATCCTATAAAAATGGGCCCCAACATAATAATACGAATTTCCAACAAGCCCAACCTAGTCAGAAGGCCACATGGGAAGTTGCATTCGAAAAGATGGCCCAGTCTCAAACAAATTTCGCAGAAGAAACGAGAGCATCTTTAAAGAATCAAGAAGCTTCCATAAAGAATCTGGAAATTCAGTTTGGTCAGCTTGCCAAACAGATGGCTGAGAGGCCTCCAGAAACCTTTCCTAGTAATACAATTGTTAATCCCAAGGAACAATGTAATGCCATCATTACAAGGGAAAGTGTGGAAATACCAATAGCTGCACCGAGTAGTGAAAAAGATGCAGAGAAGGAAAATCCAACTGAAGAAAAAGTTGATGATCATGTCGATAGAGATGTCACAATTATTGGAGGACCATTAAATGACACCCCACGTAAAAAAGTAATAAAGAAGCCTTCTTTAGAAGAAAGAATGAAAGGGTTGGGGGATAACCCGTATGTTAAGGCTCCTTATCCTCAAAGGTTACAGCAGCACGAGCAGAAGAAAAATTTCTCTAAATTCTTAGAGATTTTTAAGAAGTTGCACATCAATATCCCTTTTGCAGAAGCTTTAGAGAAAATGCCATCATATGCTAAGTTTCTAAAAGAGATCCTAACCAAGAAACGGAAGCTCACAGTAAAAGGATCCACTATTTTGACAGAGGACTGTGGTGCAATCACGCAGAAGAGTTTGCCTCCGAAATTAAAGGATCCAGGGAGTTTTAGTATCCCTTGCATGATTGGCTTGATGACAATAGAGAGTTTTATGTGATTTAGGTGCCAGCATCAACATAATACCATTATCTATGATGAAGAAGCTGGGAATCACAGAAGTGAAGCCGATCAATATGATTCTACAACTAGCTGACTGCTCCACCAAGCAAGCATATGGAGTAATAGAGGACATACTTGTTAAGGTGGACAAGTTCATCTTCCCGATGGACTTTGTTATCTTGGATATAGAGGAGGACACTATTGTTCCCATGATCTTTGGTAGACCTTTCTTAGCGACCTTTGGAGCTCTAATTGATGTGCCTAAGGGTGAATTAATCTTAAGGGTGGAAGGAGAAAGGGCTATTCTCAAAATGTCTGAAAAAAACTCCACCACCTACAACTCAGCCAGAGAAAATTTTCTTTATTGAGGAAAAGAAGGTTGAAGAAGAAGAAAAGAAAGATCATAAGCCAGATGAGAGTTGCAAGCCAGAGGTGAAGATGGCAAAGCCTAAGAGCAAAGGAAAGCACATCAAGACTAAGTATAGAGTTCTTGAGGTCAAACCTTCTCGCCCATATGCACGAAAGTACTATTACGGCAAAACAATATTTATGATAAAAGGAATGACATCATCTTTGAATTCCGGCTACAGGCCGCCATGATTAATGAAGATGTAACATCAACCTAATGACGTTAAACAAGCGCTCTTAGGAGGTAGCCTAAGAATTTATCGCTTTTAAGTTAATTATTTTAGTTTTATTTTTCTTTTGTTTATCTGTTTTGATTAATGATGACTCTGGTGATGTACATATTTTATTTTCTCACTCTGTTGTGAGTATGACTGCTACTGACAACTTTATCTGATGTTATTTTTTGAGATGATGTGTGCAGTTCTTTCTTTTTGATTTATAAATTGTTGAGGACAGCAAATTCCTAAATCTGGGAATGGGGACGCACCGCACCACATATGCACCGCATATCTAGTAGCAGCAGCCAGTACAATTATGATTCTTGTGATGAGTAGAACTGCAAATTTTTTGTAGAAAACAGGGAGAATTCTTTTCTTATCACTCTTTATTTTATTATGTCTCTTCTTTTCTTTGTCTGGATTAATAAATCATGCTAAGTTAGAATTAGTCAGTAAAATTAATTTATGATGTGATGACTTAGAGTATATTTGTTTTATGAATGAGCATTGATTGAGTTAGTCTAAGAGTCAGTAAGAATAATAAAATTACAGTATGAGTAATTGGGAAAGAGTATAAATTACTGAATTGCACACGTATAACCGTGAGGTTTGAGCCTAAACAGAAAATTCTTTTCAATGTGCATTTTACTGTTGAAAATATTACCAGAACTTGCTTTGTTTCCCCTTGAAGTAATTATTTGCGTGCATGTTTGAAATGATTGAGGCATTTTATTGTTTTAACTAGTAAGCCAAAAAGCCAACCATTATGATATCCTTTGTTTAGCACCTTGAGCTTAAGCCTTTTTTGTTCTTAATACCTGTCATCTTAATTAGCCACTCTACATACACATCTACCTTAAATAAGATTGGATTATAGAAATTTCATGGTAGGGTGTAAACATGAGTACTTCGTCATGTAATTC